>NC_059286.1:6353181-6535681 GCF_017591435.1 Portunus trituberculatus
ATCGCCCTGGACACATTCCTGGAGCAGCTAATGCGCCTCGGACCGCCAGATGAGTTCCTGGTGCAGGTGTGCAATGGAAAGGTGGCTGTGATGCCCTTCCTGCACAGGACGTCTGCCTCACGTGCAGAAGAGAAGAATGGCAAGGCGCAGCGTGCCTGTGGGAGTGAGGAGTGTGGCGAGGCGAGGCTCCAGGAAGGCGTCAGTGTAGGTGAGCCACGGAACGAGGAATGGGAATGCAGCAAAGAGGAGAATGGAGAGGAAACAGAAGACACTGAAGAGAGCCTGACAACGGAGGAGGAAAGTGGAGAAGAAAGTGAAGTGGAAGCAACATGTGGTGGAACGGAAAGTGGATGGGACACTGACGAGGACCTTGTGAATGACGATGGAAGTGAAGAGGAAACAGGATATGGTGGAGGAGAGAAAGCCGAGAAGAGAGGCGAGGAGGGGCGTGGTGGAGAGAGGCTAGTGAAGGCAGCCTGGCCATACATCCGCGGCGCCCTGCGAGTAGTGGCGGGCGTTGTGCTGGTGCTGGTCACTGTGGAGCCCTTCCTGCCCGAGGTGGAGGAGTGAGGCGGAGGTGAGAGGAATGAATGTGACCAACACATGAACTAATAACATGAATAAGGGACGTAGTGCCTTGTTTAGGTGGAAAATGTAAAGCAAAGGAATGAAGATTATTAATTTTGTTAAATGTGCCAATTTATGTTAATATCTGTTATTTCAGACGGTGCTTCTATGTATTTGTGCGTGTATTATGAAGTATTTTGGTGTATTATTTCTACTGTATTCTGAAGAGTAAAAAGAGAAGGAATGGGAGGAGGAAAGGGAGAAAGAAAAGAAGGGATAGTCACAGATTATAAATTTGAGATATAAAGTGATACTAGGAAAGGGAAAGATGAAGAAGTAGAAAAGGAAAAATTACGACAGAAGGAGGAGGAACAAGAACAAGAAGAGGAGGAAGAAGAAAGGATAGCTTATGAAAAAGATAGAGAGAAAGAGAGAATATATTAAGAGGCGTCAAACTTATAACTCTTGTGTGTGTGTGTGTGTGTGTGTGTGTGTGTGTGTGTGTGTGTGTGTGTGTGTGTGTGTCATCTAATCCATACAGTAAATCCATGCATCAAGTTGGAGTGACGCCTATTTTGCCACGAGCTGCACAAGGCGATGGTAACAGTGGCAGCGTCAATAAACAAATACGTGTAAACTCTCATGGCGTCGTGTGGGAAACTCTGATCATTTGCTTCATATATTTGTGTCACATTTTCCTTTTTGCTTTCCTTTCTTTACTCTACATCCTCTCTATCTACTGTATGGGTTTATATATTTTCTTTTTTTCTTTCTTTTCTTTATTCTACATTATCTGTGTGTATCTATATTTGTATCTATTTTTCTTGATTTTTTTTTTTACTTTCTTTTCTTTACAATATATCCTTTTGTATCTAATGTATATATTTATGTTTATATTTTTCGATCATTTTTTACTCGTTTCTTTCTTTTTTTTCTTCGATATATTTGCCCTCATACCAGAAGATGGAGGAGGAGGAAGAGGAGGAGGAGGAGGAGGAGGAGGAGGAGAGAGGAGGAGGAGGAGGAGGAGGAGGAGGAGGAGGAGGAGGAGGAGGAACACCTACAACAAAAGCGGAAAAAAAGGTCAACGATAATGTTACAAAGAAGAAAAGGAGAAGAAAGAAAAGAAGAAGAGGAGGAGGAGGAGGAGGAGGAGGAGGAGGAGGAGGAGGAGGAGGAGGAGGGGAGGAACTGTAACAAAGACGAAATAGATGGAAAAGGATAAGGAGAAAAAGAAAAGAGAAAAGAATTTGAAACGAATGAGGAAAAAAATAAGAACCGAAAAGAGACACAAAGAAGGGAAAAGAAAGAGGAAAAGGAGTATTATGAGAGGAGAAAATAAGAAAACGTAAATAGAAAAGTGAACGAATAAAGGAAGCAAAAAAGGAAAGTGATAACGAGGGACATGATACAACGAAGGAAACTGAAACGAAGAAAAGAAAAAGAGAAAGAAAAAAAACAAGAGGCATCGAACAAATTTTCATTTCAAAACACGAGACACTAAGCAAAAAAAAAAGAAAAGAAAATGAAAAAAACTAGAGAAAAAGTAAGTAAAAAAGAAGAAATCAGATCAAAAGTTGAGAAAAGAATCGTGGATACTTTTCAAGGTATGCGGTGGTGAAAGAGAAGGAGGAGGAGGAGGAGGAGGAGAAGGAGGAGGACGAGGAGGAGGATCAGTTTAGGAATTGTGTACAGCAGAAGCATTACCTACCTTTACCGACCCTGCACAAGTAAGAGGAAGAGGAGGAGGAGGAGGAGGAGGAGGAGGAGGAGGAGGAGGAGGAGGAGGAGGAGGAGGAGGAGGAGGAGGAGGAAGAGGAAGAAGAAGAGGAGGAGGAGGAACAGGAGAAGGGAGAAGAAGAAGAAGAGGAAAAGGAAGAGGAGGAGCGCAAAAGAAGGAGGCATGGAGGCAAGATTGGACGGACGAAAGACTAACAGGGAAGAGTCTGGCAATAACCTTTAAGAAGAGGAAGAATGAAGAAAAAGAAAAAAAAAGAAAGAAAAAACTCAAGAAAAAGGAAGGGGAAAACACGAACCAAACTTGTTTTTCACCTGGCAACTTTTTCCATATTCTTCATTTTCCATTTTTTTTTCCTTGCGCATTTTTTTCTTTGGATCTTTTCTTTCCTTCATCACATTTTCTTGGATACAATATTTCAGCACCGCCTTGCCTTACCTTGCCTTACCTTGCCTTGCCTTACCTTGCCTTGCCTTGCCTTGCCTTGCCTTACCTTGCCTTGCCTCACCTTACCTTGCCTTGCCTTGCCTTGCCTTGCCTTACCTTGCCTTGCCTTGCCTTGCCTTGCCTTACCTTGCCTTGCCTCACCTTACCTTGCCTTGCCTTGCCTTGCCTTGCCTTACCTTGCCTTGCCTTACTTTGCCTTAACTTCCCTTGCCTTGCCTTGCCTTGCCTTGCCTTGCCTTGCCTCACCTTTCCTTACCTTGCCTTGCCTTACCTTGCCTTGCCTTGCCTTGCCTTGCCTTGCCTTGCCTTGCCTTGCCTTGCCTTGCCTTGCCTTGCCTTGCCTTGCCTTGCCTTGCCCTGCTTTGCCTTGCCTTGCCTCACCTTGCCTTACCTTGCCTTGACTTGCCTTGCCTTACCTTGCCTTGCCTCACCTTTCCTTACCTTGCCTTGCCTTACTTTGCCTTGCCTTGCCTTGCCTTGCCTTGCCTTGCCTTGCTTTGCCTTGCCTTGCCTTGCCTCTCCTTGCTTTACCTTGCCTTGCCTTGCCTTCCTTTCACTTGCCTTGCCTTGTCTTGCCTTGTCTTGTCTTGCCTTGCCTTGCCTTGCCTTACCTTGCCTTGCGTCCGCCTCGCTTTCAACTCGTTAAGGTCCTGAAGTTTTCGCCTCCTTGGACTCATTTCAGGCGTTACGTCATCGTTAATCAGCATCAAGCTACCGAACATTATTCATGCTTTGGTTAATTGCTTTGAAAAAAAAATAAAGATAAAACAAGAACTTCATTTACTTTAGAGAATTTACGTTAGGGAATTTACTTTTGTATAGAATTTACGTTGGTGAATGAAATATAAAGTAAATTTCGTTCATTGTGTAAGATTTTAGTTCAGATGTATACGCTATTACATTCATACACACGGACATTCATACAGTAGTTGTGCTTAAGGAAAATAAACTGAGAAAAATAAAAGAAATCTCGATATCTATAAGAAAAATAAAATAGTGATAAGCCAAGAGTCAAAACACGGCAAAACTCTACAAAGACAAATAAACAAGCAAAAGTAATAAGAAAAACAAGCAAACAATATGAAAAAAAGGAAAAAGAAAGCCAATACGGTAAGGAATGAGTTAGAAATATATCCCACTCATTTTTAAGATTTTAGTTCAGATATATACGCTGTTACACTCATACACACAGACATTCATACAGTACTCGTCCTTAAGGAATATAAGTTGAGAAAAGTAAAAGAAATCTCGATATTTATAGTGACTGAAGGAGAATGAAAGGTGAAATGCAATACCTCTCTTTTTTTTTTCTTTTTGTTATGTTTATTTGAGTTAAAGGTACATTTCATTATGCTTACACACACACACACACACACACACACACACACACACACACACACACACACACACACACACACACACACACACACACACACACACACACACACACACACACACACACACACACACACACACACACACACACACACACACACACACACACACACACACACACACACACACACCATCATGTTTTAAGTCATGACAAAACAGGCATTATTCTAACCTTTTTTTATAGAGTTCTTGCATGGATTAGAAAGTTAAGTGCGTATTTATGACACACACACACACACACACACACACACACACACACACACACACACACACACACACACACACACACGTTACTTAATGGTTCTCTCATCTTTAAGAGCCACAGGTCAAGCCGGGACGGTTCCTCAGGTCGCTTTTTCAGACCAATTAAGGAAATGAATATTGGGAATCACGTGTAATAAATGTGAAAGAAGACATAATTTTTGGTATAAATTGATCTTTTTTATTGGGTTTTAAAAGATTTGCTGGTCTTTTACTGTGTTTTGTTATTTGAAGTTGATTTTTTCGTACTTTCAATTTTTTTTTCTGTGTGTGTGTGTGTGTGTGTGTGTGTTTGGTGGAATATTTTGAGATGTGTACCATTTTCCTTCATTGTAACTAGAAAAACATGTACTTATATTATTTTTCTTACTTCTTTTCATCAATTTTACTCTTGTCAATTTTCCCTTCAATATCTTCCATTATTATTTATTTTCTTTTTACATGATATTTAAAAACATGTTCCTTATCTTTCAAATAATTCCAAAAATACTCGTACATGTTTCACCTTATTTTTATTTTCGATGCTCTCTCAGTTTTCATCTTTTGCAATAATTTCCACCAAGTGTTTTCCTCCTCATCGCCTAAAGGTCTTTAAATTCCTTCATTTTTGCCTTCCCACTCCTGAACTTTGATTTCCTTTCATCCTCAACATTCTTATTTTTACATTTCTTCCTTAATTACCTGCCACTCTTTCCATTACCTTCTCTCTCTCTCTCTCTCTCTCTCTCTCTCTCTCTCTCTCTCTCTCTCTCTCTCTCTCTCTCTCTCTCTCTCTCTCTCTCTCTCTCTCTCTCTCTCTCTCTCTCTCTCTCTCTCTCTCTCTCTCTCTCTCTCTCTCTCTCTCTCTCTCTCTCTCTCTCTCTCTCTCTCCTCTCTCCTCCTCCTCCTCCTCCTCCTCCTCCTCCTCCTCCTCCTCCTCCTCCTCCTCCTCCTCCTCCTCCTCCTCTCAGTGAACGTCACTCACCATTTTTTTTCTTTTGAAGGGTCGGGTTTCCTTCCTTTCACGACAAAATTTCTCTCTCTCTCTCTCTCTCTCTCTCTCTCTCTCTCTCTCTCTCTCTCTCTCTCTCTCTCTCTCTCTCTCTCTCTCTCTCTCTCTCTCTCTCTCTCTCTCTCTCTCTCTCTCTCTCTCTCTCTCTATCTATCTATCTATCTATCTATCTATCTATCTATCTATCTATCTATCTATCTATCTATGTATTTTGCGATTAACATATAAAAAAATCAAATCCAATGTTTTTTCGCTCAACAGAAATATCATCAAATTTTATGCATAGTGAAAAAAAAATGTACCTTTATATTCACCTGGCTTCATTATTTACATACGTATTTATTTCACCCGCTTGTACATACACACATCACCTGAACGTTTGTATGTATGTGTGTATGTGTGTATTTATGTATAAATGTGTTTATCCCGGCTATTAGATGATCCTTTGGTGACATTTCAATACAGGTAACGGAGAATGATTTATTGAAACGCGTGATTGTGATATTGTTCTGAGCGCGCGTGGATTAATAACCTAAATCAATGTTAGCGCTCCAATAAACTAATGTGACTTCATGACTCTACGCTTGCAAACTCGAGTATGTACGTGCGAGCAACATAGCGTGCGTGTGCGTGCCTGTGTGTGTGTGCGTGTGTGAATAAATTAACTACAAACGCCTTAGCTACACGGGTCCACCAATGAGAAGCCTGGCCGTGTCTTGCAAAGGGCGTGGAGAGCCAATCCAATCCTAGTGTGAAGGTGAGGAGTGCCAGGAAGACAGCACCATATTAGCGAGGCACTTGGGTCCTAATGAGAGGGTGTAGCAGGGAGGGAAAAGGATAGCGAGTGTAGTAGCTGTAATATTATAACGCCGCGGCTCACTTGGCGTTTCGCAGCACTAGTGAGCAGCAGGAAGGGCGTCAGTTGAGCATCAGTTTATGAGAATCTTACGAGGAGGGAGCGCTAGAGAGAAGGGTGATTGCTACTCCTCGATGTTGGTGCCTGTGTTTCTCTTGCTGCCTCTGTTTCTCCCCGTGTTGGACTCTGTGGTAATGAGGTGTTTAAAGAAGGATAAGTAGACAGGTTGGTGAGATTAGCGAGGTGAGGGAAGGGAAATTAACCAAGGAAAGGATAGGTTTAAGTAAAAATTCCTGGATAAATAACGTGACAAGGATGCAAAAATACTGGCGTGCTAGAACTAATACAATTTCTCTCTCTCTCTCTCTCTCTCTCTCTCTCTCTCTCTCTCTCTCTCTCTCTCTCTCTCTCTCTCTCTCTCTCTCTCTCTCTCTCTCTCTCTCTCTCTCTCTCTCTCTCTCTCTCTCTCTCTCTCTCTCTCTCTCTCTCTCTCTCTCTCTCTCTCTCTCTCTCTCTCTCTCTCGCTTTGCATGAGATGAAGTCTAGATTGCCCTTGCCTCCGAATCTCAATTTTAAAACTTAGGTAAACTGATCGTGGTTTCTGTATTTTTTCCTTATCTTTCTTTGCAGTGCAGTGTTATGGAGGGCGCTTGCTTCACTCTACTTATAAAGGGCTCAGTTTGGGCTCACTGTTTCTCTATTTGTGTTACGGAGAAGTACATGTTTTTGGCTTTCCCGTGTTTACTTGACTGATGTTCCAAAGGGTGTCTTTTCTCTGTTTATTTTTTTTTTATTGAAGTAATGTTGCTTTTTCTCTCTCTCTCTCTCTCTCTCTCTCTCTCTCTCTCTCTCTCTCTCTCTCTCTCTCTCTCTCTCTCTCTCTCTCTCTCTCTCTCTCTCTCTCTCTCTCTCTCTCTCTCTCTCTCTCTCTCTCTCTCTCTCTCTCTCTCTCTCTCTCTCTCTCTACTACTACTACTACTACTACTACTACTACTACTGCTACTACTACTACTACTACTATTATTATTTCTACTATCACTACAATCACTACTGCTATTACTACTACTACTGCTATTACTACTATTACTACCACTACTACTACTACTACTACTACTACTACTACTACTACTACTACTACTACTACTACTACTACTGCTACTACTTTCTAATCTTAATTTATCTAATCTAACTTATTTTTGTATTTTCGTTTGAAGTATTCTCTTTTCTTTCCCTCCTATCCCTGCTTATCCTCCTCCCACCACCACCACCACCACCACCACAAATACTATCTAGTCTCCCACAAGAGAAGATGAAAACATGGGGTCGGATCAGAAGTGACAGCACAGTACTGGTGAAGAAAGTGTTACTACCACGGAGGGTCCCTGGTGACCTGACGTGCCGGCAGAAACAAAGGCACCGCTGTTCTCACACATCGAGACAGCATTACCATATGTATACAGTGGCACGAAGGGAGATGTACACAGGAAGGAGGGAGGAGAGAAGGACCGGGTGATTCATGTGTCTAGGTAGGTTAGGCTGGGAAAGGTATGGCCAGCTGGGTCTGTGTTCTGAAGCACTTCCCACTATTTTCAAAGGACTCTAGTTGAAGTGACACGGGTTTTTTAAGGATGTTTCTTTAATTCTAGTGACATATTAACTAGTTTTCTGTATTATCGAAGGGAAAAATACGCTTTAGAAATCTGCCAATCGTCTCTGTAGTCTTTCAAAATGGTCGTGGTGAGAGTGGGGAAGGCGTTTCTAGAATATGATACTTGGTTTGGTTTTGTTTGTGTATCGTGTTTTGTGATGGTTTGAATATTGTGTTAGGTAGTGAGGGATTTGTTATTGTTCGTTGTGGTGTTGTGGTGTGTGAGTGATGTGTTTATGGTGCTTTTTAATGTGTGCGTTGTATGTTGTGGTGTTTTGGTGTGTATTTGACATGTCGTGGTGTGTTGTGTTGTAAGGGTGACGTGTGTGTGTGTGTGTGTGTGTGTGTGTGTGTGTGTGTGTGTGTGTGTGTGTGTGTGTGTGTGTGTGTGTGTGTGTGTGTGTGTGTGTGTGTGTGTGTGTGTGTGTTAGCAAAATACGTAACTTCCATTTGTTAGTGACGGTTTTAGCTGTATCGACTTACTGAAGACTGACTGACTGACTGGCTGGCTAGAATACAAACCGATGAATTGAATGACTGACTGAATTATTGACCAATAGATTAGCAGATCACCACACACACGAACAGACTGACTAACTGACTGAACAAGTGAAAGAAAAGACGAAAAAAAAATAATGAATGACACACCGTTCATCCGACTGACTGATTGATTAACTGACAGAATGAGGGACTAAATAAATCACTCACTGGCTGACTGAACTTACTCTCTTACTCTCTGTTTGACTTGCGACACACCAAACTCGCTGAAACAAGAAGTCGAGGTGATATAAGACAGGCAGTACAGGATGGTATTAATTGACTTCCTCCTCGATTTTCTTCAAGGTGCTCCTATAAATACCGAAGTTTTCAGCGGGGGAGATAACGTGTGAGCTTGAAGGATCTATATACTTGTGACTAAATTCTTCTTGCACCATAAATTGCGAGGAGGGGAGGAGGAAATCTTTATATTTGACAGAATCCGAGTTATCGAGGTGGAAGCCAGTGAGTTTGTCCAATGTATCCATAAAATAAACTTGGTATATGACGAATGCAGCAAAATATTCAAAACAAACAGAAAGATATTGAAAAGAACCACGTTTTATTATTTTCATACTAATCCCTGAAATTGTTGATACGTACTTAAAATCAAAAGTGTTATTGAAATAAGTATCAAGTTCAGTTAATATTTCTACTTATACAAGACTAGAAACAGTAAAAAATTGAAGAAAACAATTAAAACACGTATAGAAATAAACGAAAATGATAACACCTGCCTACATTAAACACAGAAAACAATAGTACATCCTTACAAAAATCAATGCACACAAAAATGACAGCCACAGTACATCAACGAAAAAAATACATGTGAGATATGAATATTTTTTAAAGAATCCATAAAGGCGAAGCTTCCTTCACGTCAGTAAATATCAAACACTTTTTCCGGGAAGTCTCGAGTGCAGTTTAAGACTCAACATGGCCAGCCTTCAAACCAAGTGCTTCTCCTCCTCCTCCTCCTCCTCCTGATATGATAGCAAATATATCGAAGAGAAAAGAGGGAAAAATTGAAAAAGATCAAGAAAACAAGTAAAAAAGGATGCAAAAATAGAAACTTAAATATATAGATTATATACAAAGGGATGTACTGTAAAGAAAAGAAAGCAAAAAAAAAGGTAAAGAAAACAAATACAAATATAGATACGGTGAATACAGATAAAGTAAATAAAAGGAAAAAAAAGGAAATATATAAGCCCATACAGTAGATAGAGAGGATGTAGAGTAAAGAAAGGAAAGCAGAAAGGAAAATGTGACACAAAGATATGAAGCAAATGATCAGAGTTTCCCACACGACGCCATGAAAGTTTGCACGTATTTGTTTATTGACGCTGCCACTGTTACCATCGCCTTGTGCAGCTCGTGGCAAAATAGGCGTCACTCCAACTTGATGCATGGATTTACTGTATGGATTAGATATGTGATTTCCGACGGTGTTTCTATGTATCTCTGCGTGTATAATGATGTATTTTGGTATATTATTTGTACTGTATGCTGAAAAGTAAAAAGAGAAGGAATGGAAGGAGGAAAGGGAGGAAGAAAAGAAGGGATAGTCACAGAAGGTAAATATAATATAGAGTGATAGTAGGAGGGGGAGGATGAAGAAAAGAAAAGGAAGAATTACGACAGGAGGAGGAACAAGAACAAGAAGAGGAGGAAGAAGAAAGGCTAGTTTATGAAAAGGATAGAGAAAGAGAGAGAGAGAGAGAGAGAGTGTGTGTGTGTGTGTGTGTGTGTGTGTGTGTGTGTGTGTGTGTGTCATAATAATATAGATATCAATTATAAAGAAATAAGTAAAATTATAATAAAAACAACAAAAAAATAGACAAAAAAATATAATAATAGTAGTGATAATAATAATAATAATAATAATAATAATAATAATAATATGTATTTTCATGTGTAGTACAACTGTTAAGTGTTTACCAACTATCACGGGAATTTCAGTGCATCAAATTTTCTCTCCTTTTACTATTACTATCACTTAGCGTTTTCCTTTCTTTTCCTTATTTCTAAATCAGTACAAATCACTGAAATACGGGTGTGAATTGCTAAGAAAATAAGCACTCACAAAAAAAACACATCTTAACTTTAAGGATACATCGAAAGTATTTGACGGATTATAAAACACTTCTCTCTCTCAACTTTCTTTTTTTCTTCTATTCTTCTTCTTCTGCCTGCCTTTATCTTTGACTCTTTTCTCCCTAGTTGTAGGTTATATCCTTCTCCTCCTCCTCCTCCTCCTCCTCCTCCTCCTCTCTTCCTCCTCCTCCTCTTCGTTCCCTCACACTTTCGCATTATATTTTCAAGGCACACTGGAATACATTTGATATTTTTCGTGCTATGCCTCCTCATGTGATATATTTTTGTTTCAACCTCGCGTGGTCCCCTCAGTGTGTGTGTGTGTGTGTGTGTGTGTGTGTGTGTGTGTGTGTGTGTGTGTGTGTGTGTGTGTGTGTGTGTCATTCCCTTTATCCCCTTCCCTTATTTACACAAGAGCCTCTGATAACACTTGAGCTGAATTCGATCTGAGATGAAGTGCTGAAGTGCGTGTACGGTTTTCGACGAGAATGAAGAGGAGGAAGAGGAGGAGGAAGAGGAGAAAGAGGAGGAGAAAGAAGAGGAAGAGCAAAGTTGAGGAATTTTGGTGGATTAGGGAAATGTTATGTCTGTATTATCGCCGGAAATGTCAAGGATGTATTTTTTTTTTTTTTTTTTAAGGAGAAGCGAGAGGAAGTGGCAGAAAATACAGGAATGGTTGCGTGATCAATGCTTCACTTTTTTTTTTTTTTTCATTCACTAGAGAAAATAATATGCAAAAATTTTTCATCCTTATTTTTTTCTTCTTTGTCTTCGCATTCATCGTCGCTTGTGTTTTATTTTATCCTTCTTTTTCTTCTTTCCTCTCCTCCTCTTAGTTTTCCTTCTCTATTTTAACTATATAAGCGTTTCATTTTACAGAGACCTAAAACACAAATATATGCCCCTTTTTCCTTCCCCTTCTTTCGTTCCTCTCCTGCACACAGTCAGCCGCAGGTTACAGAAGTTGAAAATGTCCCCAAAACTTCCTTTCAAAGTGTGGAATTGCTTTCTCAATCGTTCGCTGGAGAGAGAGAGAGAGAGAGGAAGAGGAAGAGACGGAGACGGATACCAAAAAATAAATAAATAGATAAACAAACATCACACATCAGTAACTTTAAAAAAAATCTACTTAACCCGAAGAATAACGAGGAGAGTTCTGTTTTATCTCGTTGCAAGATGTAATACGAGTGTTTCTCCGCTAACTCCTCGTGTTTTTTACCGCTGGAAGTGTAGAATCCAAGGTCATGTATTGGATAGCAAGTTCGCGTCACATAATTCCACTTTGCTTTACAATGGCACTCAGTCTAATTTAACGGCATCTCTAGTTTCTCACGCGTATCGCCTTTCTTTGCCTCGCCTCGCCTCGCATCGCCTCGCCTCGACTTGCCTTGCCTTACCTTGCCTTCCCTTGCCCTGCCCTGCCTTGCCTTCCCTCCCCTCGCCTTGCCTTGCCTTGCCTTCCCTCCCCTCGCCTTGCCTTGCCTTGCCTTGCCTTGTCTTGCCTTCCCTTGCCTCGCCTTGCCTGCCTTGCCTTGCCTTGCCTTGCCTTGCCTTGCCTTGCCTTGCCTTGCCTTGCTTTGCCTTGCCATGGGACCTGCCGTGGTGAAAAGAAGCGAGAAGTACGAGAGACAAATGTGGAAAATTATGTGGATGAGATGAAAATGGAAAAATGGGAGGAAACTGAGGATTTGAGGATTTGATGGAGATGGAGGAAAAAGAGAAGGAGGTGGATGGAGAAGGCCTGATAGGAAACTAGATTGAGAGGAGGATGGAATGCTGCAAGAAGACTGATTGGGTGAGAGGAATGTGGAGGAAGGGAAGGAAAATGAGGACATGAGGGAGGAATGAAAGGAGTATTAACAGGAATGGGAGCGAGAGAGGTGGTGATAGGTGGAAAAGTGGGAGAGAGAGAGAGAGAGAGAGAGAGAGAGAGGGGGATAGCAGTAACCGATTAATAAATGAAACAATAACAAGAAACAGAAAACACAGATTAAAATGCAAAAAGAAAAAAAATCCATTGAGAGAGAGAGAGAGAGAGAGAGAGAGAGAGAGAGAGAGAGAGAGAGAGAGAGAGAGAGAGACAGACAGACAGACAGACAGACAGACAAACAGACAGACAGACAGAGACAAATATACAGAGAGAGAGAGAGAGACAGACAGACAGGCAGGCAGAGAGAAGACAGACAGAGACAGAGAAACAGAAAAAGACAGACAGACAAAGAAACAGACAGACAGAGATGGAGAAGCGTGTGTGTGTGTGTGTGTGTGTGTGTGTGTGTGTGTGTGTGTGTGTGTGTGTGTGTGTGTGTGTGTGTGTTGGAAGAGTCCGCCACATATAATTACCGTCTCATTTTAGCGCATCTCGCGGGACTTGACGTTCACTCCCGCGTCTTTCACTGTTGGACTTGAGAACGACCCAGCGCCGCCACCACCGCAGGGAGGGAGGAAGGGGAGGGGTAGTCCGAGGGGGGGGAGCAGGTGGCGTGATGAGGGAGAGAAATAAAGCGTGGGAGAAAGACATGATGGAGGGAGAGTGAAGGGACATGATGGAGGTGTCTTCGGAGAGAGAGAGAGAGAGAGAGAGAGAGAGAGAGAGAGAGAGAGACAAACAGACAGACACACAGACACACAGACAGACACACAGACACACAGACAGACACACAGACAAACAGAGAGAGAGAGAGAGAGAGAGAGAGAGAGAGATCAGTTAAGGAAAACGATATATGGTTAATCTTTACTAAATTTTATGATATATGGCAAACTTTTCACTTTTAACATACTTTTTCCACCTTCAACACACTTTTTTTCATTTTAACACACTTTTTTCCACCTTTAACACACTTTTTTCATTTTAACACACTTTTTCACCTTCAACACACTTTTTTTCCTCATTCACCACCTCGTAGTAGAAATAAATACATACAATTAATCCATTCTTATTCTCTTCAATTTGTATTTCACCCAGGTGATCTACAAGTAATATTTCCCAGTAATTCCTTCCTTCCTTTCGTTTTCTTTACCTTCCTCATTCCTGTACCACCCGCATTTGTCCTCCTCGCTTCCTTCCTCTCCTCCTGTTTTTCTTCCTGTCCTCACTTTATCGACCCTATATTGCTCCTCTTCCCTTAGGTAGAATAATCAAGTCCTTTCTTCTCTCTCCTCCTTAGAATTTGAACCTCCTCTTCCCGGTTCATATTTTCTGTCTTCCCTTCCTTACTCTCCTATTTTCCTTCCTCCGTTTCCTCTTCTATTTTTTTTTTTTTTTTCCTCGTATTTCTTAGATTTTCCTTCATTTGTGTGTTTTTCGGGGGATATTTTTTGTTGTTTAGTTTATTTTAGTGTTTGTTTTTCCCGTTTTCTTTTTTTGTTTGTGTTTTTTTTTCAGTTTTGGAATTTGATGTGATTTTGTCTTATTTTTTTCTTTCCATCTTTTCCTCGTATCTTAAAATCCGCATCTTTTTTTTTTTTTGGTTTTCGCTTTCTTTCTTCATTTTCCTTACCTTCCTTGCCACTTTCCTTGTTCCCCTTCTCTTTCTCTTCTTTCTTCTAAACTCTCCCTTTCTTCTCCTTTTATCTGCATCTCTTTCATTCCCTTCACATTCAAAACATTATCATCCTCTTCCTTATTACTCTTCCTCTTCACTACTCCTATTCTTCTCTTTTCTACCTTCTTACTTCCTTTCCCCTTTCATATCACTTTCATTCCCCTTTTCTCCCTTTCCTTCTTCTCCTTTCTTATATTCCCTAAATGACCTTTAGTTTTACTGTCCTCTTAGCTTCACCTTCTTTCTCTCTCTACAAACGCCCCAAAAACACCAAAATCTCAAACACTCTACTACTCTACTTATCCTCCCTCCTTCACCTCCACCACCTCTCCACCTCATAATCTCGTACTATCTCCTTCTTTTTATTAATTCCTGCCGTGTTTCTCGACCGAGGAGTGAGAATTAGCATAAATTATACCCTGATAATTATATACATTTTTTGTGACGTAACAGGTGATTCGTCTAAAGTGTTGTTTCGCTGTTTTTCCCTCCAGTATTCTCTTTTTCTTTTTGCCTTTAACGGAGGAACAGGGAATGCTTGGAGGGTCAGGGAGCAGAGAGAGAGGGAGGAAGAGGGGAGGGAAGGGAGGAGAAAGGATTAAGGTCGCGTATCAGTAGGAAAGATAGAATGAAAGAATATTGAAAAAGGAGATAAAAGAGAGCACAGGCTTCAAGAAATGTGGGAAAATATATTTGGTAGAGAGAGAGAGAGAGAGAGAGAGAGAGAGAGAGAGAGAGAGAGAGAGAGAGAGAGAGAGAGAGAGAGAGAGAGCATAATAACAAATGAGGAAGGAAAAAGAGAGGAAGATAAGGTGTTAAGAGCATCGAAGAGAGAAATGATGAATGATAGGAGGAGGAAGAGGAGAAGGAGACGAAGGATGAGGAAGACAACGAAGTAAAAGAATAAGTAATAAAAGGAGGAAGAGCTTGAGAATGGAGAGCCACAGCCAAGGTTGATCCAGTTAAACCTTCAATAAATGTCGTAATACTTGTTGTTGTTGTTGCTTTTTTCCATGAAGGACGAGTTAACCCTTTGATTAAAACAGTTATTGGTCACTATTGATAGGGCGTGAGAGAGGGTCGTGTTGATTGCTGTGTGTGTGTGTGTGTGTGTGTGTGTGTGTGTGTGTGTGTGTGTGTGTGTGTTTGCTCTTTCTAATCGCAAATCTACCAAAATAATAGTAGAAATCAGAAATATAGATGATAAATGTAAAGAAATATGTTTGATAGATAATGATAGAAGTATAGTAATAAGATAGATAGATAGATTACAACAGATAGATGAAAATAAGCGATAAAAAGAAAAAATATTAGTCACAGTAATAGATGAAAAGCAAAAATGTAGATGATAAATGAAGAGAAATGTACGTTTGAAAGATGGTGATGGAAATATAGTAAGAAGATGAATAGAAATAGATAACAATAGATAGATGAAAATAGATGAAAATCAGAAATATAGGTCATAAATGCAGAGGAATATACGTTTGAAATAATTGAAATATAGTGAAAAAAAATAGAGATAGATAAGAATAGGTAGATAATGATAGACGATGATAAAGAAAACCATCATTATTCACAGTAATAAAAAAAAATTAGACAACTTTTTTTTTCTTAGTCTTTTTTCTCTTTTTTTTCTTTATATTCTTGTCTTTACTTCAATTTTTTTTTTCCTTTCTCTTACAATTTTGTCTACAAATTCAAACTTTCCTTTATATCTTCCGTGCATTTCCTCCTTTTTCTCTACATACATACACATCTAATATCTTCCTTTTTTTCACTCCTAAGTCTGCCATTTATCCATTACGTTTTCCATTACTTCTATCCTTTCCTTTTATTGGTTTACTTCCCCCTTCAGATTTTTCGTTGAGTGTACCCTTTTATTACTTCCGTTTTCTATGGCTCGCTTGTTTCCTTACGGCTCTCCGCTTCGCCCCTCACATAATGATTATTTTTTACGCTTTATATCCATTTTCCTCGCAGGTCTCATGTATATTTGTGTAATACAGGAAAAGCTACTAGAATTTTTATGAGGAAAGAGTAGGTTTGAAGGCATTTGTCACTGGCTTTTGGCTAATTTTGTATAATTTTTTAAGGGTCCTGGCATTTCAAGTGGGTCTTTTTTTTATTTTATCTATTTTATTTAATATTTTGTCCCCCCTTGGCTGGTTTTCACTCTTGCATAAAAAGAAAACAGGAGGAGGAGTAGAGATCAACCTTTTGAGAGAGAGAGAGAGAGAGAGAGAGAGAGAGAGAGAGAGAGAGAGAGAGAGAGAGAGAGAGATTCACTGACCACTAAGTCACTCACCCACAAAACCTTTCTCCTCATATTTCTCTATCTCTCTTTTCCTCTCTTTCATCTCTCCTTTCATCCCTTTCATTCAATTCTTTCTTGCTCCTACTGTGAAATGAGATAGTTTGTTATATTGCATGCAGTATGTGAAGGGGCAATAAATATGATGCTGTCTATGACTGTATTACTCTTACCTACCTTTACCTTTTATGTACGTCCATTTTCTTCATTTTTTTTCTTTCATTTCCCTCTTTTTTTATGACTTGAGTTCCTTCAGACATAAGAGATAGAGTTGTTCTTCCTTTGTGTTTATTTGGTTTTCCTTTTTGACCTAAGAACTCGTGATGATCTGTTTGAAATGACAATATTGTTCCTCATTTTGTGTTCGTGTTTGTTGAATTTCACCCCTAAATCGTAATGAGTATTCTGAAATATAGAGTTTTCGTTTCTTTTCTTTTTTTTTTTGTGTTCATTTATGTTCCTTTTTACTCCAAAATTCACAATGAACGGTTTGAAGCACAAGAGGCAATATATTTCATCCTTTGTATTCATTTACGTTCTTTCTTACAACAAAATTCGTAATGAACTATTTGAATTTTAAAAACAAGACAAACACGACAATATTGGTCTTTTTAGTCTTTTTTGTACTCATTTGCATTGCTTCTCGTCCCAGAATACGCAATGAACTAGTCTTTCTTTCTGTTCACTTACGTTTCTTATCCACGAATACGTAATGAAATGTTGACTGCGATATTGGTCTTTGTTTGTGTTCCCTTGTGTCCTTTCGCCCGCTCAGAATATGCAATGAGATTCAACAGCCGCGTTAACCCCTTCAATACTGGGACACATTTTTACCTTGACATTTCTGTACTATTGCACCATTTTATTTACATTAGGAAGGATCTTTGGAGGTCAGAAAATTAATGGCTAAATCTTTACTATTTTAATCCCCATATGAGTTTCTGAATCTGTATAAAATCACCAAATAGTAAGCAGAAGATTAATGGCCAGAGTCTACTATTTTAATCCCAACATAAGTTTCTGAAGCTGTATAAAATCACCAAATAGTAAGCAGAATGAATATGGAAACGCTTCATGGTATTCAAAGGGCTAATAATGTTGACAATACTTCTGAGCCAAGGGAATTACAAAGACGAAATACTGCATTAATCTCAGGTGAAGGCGACATCGGGTTCTCATTCACCTTGGCGCCGCGGAGCACGTAGCGGGGACTCCTGTAATGTGAGGACCCGTGAATTCATTACTCAGTGTTAGAATTAATTATTACTCCTCCTTACTTGTGCCTTCCTGGCGAATTAATCACGAGACCTTGATGACTCCGCGATTCAGAAGGAGTGTTATTAGACGCTTCATTTGTTCTGATGATTGTGGCGGTGCTGGTGGTGGTGCTGGTGGTGGTGGTGAAAATGGAGAGTACTCATGTGTTATTATGTCACGACACGGAGTTCATATGATGCCTGGTTGGAAGTGGTGGTGATGTGAAGGTTGAAGTGATGTGGATATTGCTGGTGGAAGAATGTTATTTACTTCTTCCTCACTAAAGCCTTCCTGATAAAATGTTCTTTGGAGGTTTCAATACACTTACTCTTTGTTATTTAGTCATTCTATTTAGCGTTGCTCTGGGAACCGGCATTTAAGTGGGACTTTTTACATTTTTTCTCCCTTTATCAGTGACACATAAGAAAAGGTCAAAATTATGACAGAAAAGACAAGAAAAATAAAATAACATAAAGAAAACTGCAAGAAACCTCCTGCTCCTCCTCCTCCTCCTCCTCCTCTTCCTCCTCCTTCTCCTCCTTCTCCTTCCTCCTCCTCCTCCTCCTCCTCCTCCTCCTCCTCCTCCTCCTCCTCCTCCTCCTCCTACGAGCGTCGATATGAGGAAGAGGAGCAGAGGATAAGGGCGAGAGAGAGAGAGAGAGAGAGAGAGAGAGAGAGAGAGCACACCACTGAACATCACCACACCGTCACAGTAATGAGAATAAAAAGACGAGAAAGAGAAGGAGAAAACTCATGATGCTTCTCTTATAGTTGCATCATTATGAGGGGGATCAGGAGGAGGAGGAAGAGGAGGAGGACATTCACATCGCCTCACAACGCCTCACAACCTCATTCCTCCTTAGGGCAGGGTCTTGAGAGGGCCAGGAAGGGAGGGCCAAGGGTTATATGCAAACTTGAGACACGAACGATGCTATTAGAGTGAAGGATTGCCCGCCCCATGTATAATGATGAACGTTTTCCCGCTGCCAATATGATCAGCATTCCCAGTCACTCTAACTTATTGTATACACCACTCAAGAATCCAAACCCTTCACTGTATAGATGTGTGAATGAAACTCGTATTTTTTTTTTTTTTTTCATTCTCATTAATTTTTCACAGCATAGATGATTAAAAAGGAATCTAAAATCAGAATATAGAGGACAAATATTATTGGAACCCCTCTTTGTAATTGTTGTTTTAATTTATCACTGTATAGACAAGAAGGGAATCAAAATGTGTAAGTGTACAGAAGAAAAATATGGATTAATCTTCTTTTCCTCATTCTCACTGTAACGTTTCACTATTTACACAACAACAAAAAATTCTAAACCCATTGTATAGAGAATAATATGTATGAAATTCCTTTTTCTTCATTTTTCACTTTTCACTGTTTATATGAGGAAAAAAAACCAAACCAATCACTGTATAAAGAAAATTATGAATGAAACTCCTTTTACTTCATTGTCACTGACTCGTCACTGCAAACACAACAAAAGAAAACTCCCAAACCAGTCACCGTATACAGAAACACATTAATGAAACTCCTCTTTTCTCACATTCGCCTTCGTTCACTCTAACTTGTCACTCTATACACTCACCAAAATAAATCCAAACATCACTTTATAAACGGGAAAGTATGAATAAAACCCTCTCCTGATTTTTTTTTCATTTATTTTCGTCCTCTTCATCTTCGCCTATGATGTATTGATTGCGTGTCACTTCCTATCGTCTTGTATCTATATGTAACGTTCATTTACGAGTCGTGTCCGGTATCTATAAACGAGAGGGAAGTGAGTGTAGAGTGAACGTAAAATGCGTTATAGATGTGTTATAAATTTCTCTCAGGGACGCAAAACAAAAGTGTATTCTGTGATCTAAAAGTTGTTATAGTTTACCCTCGTGATTTCGAAGTCAAATGAAACTCTAAGCAGTGAACTATAAGCTGGAAATTAGTGTCATAACATTACAATAACACTCCATTTTAGTTGACTTTATTTTCATTCCCAAGATTTAAACAGTAAAAAGATACGTGTGCTATTTTTTTTTTTTTTTTTTTCAATATGACAACAGATATATGCCATTCTTTATTTCAGTTTATCTAGTTTTTATTCCAAGATTCAGTTAGCAAGAGAAACCGTATGTATATTTTTTTTATGTAACATAATAACACCACCAAACGTTTTTGCTTTTTATTATCCATCATTTTTTTTTTCTTTCTATATGACAACAAATATATCCCATTCTTTATTTTTGTTTATCTTGTTTTTTTTTTATTCCAAGATTCAGTCAATAAGAAAAACCGTACTTTTTTGTATTTTTATATAACAACATAACACCACCCATCGTTTTGGTTTCTTTCTTTTTTTTATCCGTCATTTTCTTTTGTTTATTTCACAAGAACAAGTCAAAAAAAAAAACTGAATTGTCATATTTTTGGTGTATTTTTTTTTCTGGTAAAGTTTCATCTAGTTTTCTATTTAAATATTCCGCTAGTGAGAAAAACCGTACACGCTTTTTTTATATAACCGTACATTTTTTTTTTTTATAACACAACTTTCCGTTTTCTTTAAATCATTTTCAACGATTCAGTCAATAAAGTGAACTGTGAATTGTCATATTTTTGTCAACATTTCTATTTTTTTTTTTTTCTGGTGAAGTTTCGTTTAGTTTTCTATTCCAAGATTCAGTTAGTAAGGAAAATATCTTACTTTTTTTTTTTAAAATCATAATGACACCACCTTCCGTTTTCTTTAACTTATTTTCCACGATTCAGTCAATAGAGAAAACTGAATTGTCATATTTTTTTTTCTTACATTCATCTAGTTTTCTATTCCAAGATTCAGTTAGTAAGGAAAATATCTTACTTGTTTTTTTCTTTAAAATCATAATGACACCACCTTCCGATTTCTTTGATTTATTTCCCACGATTCAGTCAATAAAGTAAACTGTGAATTTTCATATTTTTGTCAACACTTCTGTTTTTTTTTTTTTTTTGTGGTCTCATCTAATTTTCTATTCCAAGATTGAGTCCATAAGAAAAACCTTAAATTTTTTTTTGTATATCAAGATAACATTGTTACACCACCATCCGTTTTCTTTATTTCCCAAGATTCAGTCAATAAAGAAAAAACTGTGAATTGTCATATATTCTCTACATTTTTTTTTTTTTTTCTTTCTCTGGTAAAGTTTCGAAGTTTGTGAATTCGCCTCAACTTGGGTTCAAAAAGCTGAGAAGTTTGCCTCGCCTTGGATCGCCTCTTGCTCGTATATTACTGTGTAGTCAAGACAAACGTGTATTTTGAGGCATCATTATCACCTACTCCATGTGTGTGTGTGTGTGTGTGTGTGTGTGTGTGTGTGTGTGTGTGTGTGTGTGTGTGTGTTTGTGTTCTCATTTTTTTCCTTCTCCGTTCCTTCCTCTTTCTATTCTTGCCTTACCTTCTTTCTCCTCTTTCTCTTTCTCTCTTTCTCTCACTTTCACTCCTTCTCCTGTTCCTGTCTTGTTTACACTCTATTCTTCTTTACTCTCTTTTTCTTCATTTTTTCTTTCCCCCCTTTCTTCTTTCCTTCTTCCATTCTCCTTCCATCTGGCACCCTTTCCATCTTCCTCCATCATCATTTTTTTTCTCTTTCTCTCCTCCCTCCTCCATTAATTTTTTCCCCTACTTTTTATCCCTCCCTCCTCTCTCTCTCTCTCTCTCTCTCTCTCTCTCTCTCTCTCTCTCTCTCTCTCTCTCTCTCTCTCTCTCTCTCTCTCTCTCTCACTATTTCCATCCATTTCCTCCATTTCCATGTTTTTTTCCTACTTTTTCTTCTTTTCCTCCATTTTCTTTTCCCTCTTCTTTCTTCTTTCCTTTTATCCTTCCTTTGCCATCCTACCCTTCCCGAATGGGCCAACAAACATGCTGCTGCTAGTTCTTCCTTTGTGTTCAGTGTGTTTGCGCTCGCCCCGCCTCCACCCTAGGCGAGGAAAGGAAGGAAAGATGTTTCAAGAGAGGATAAGTGTCGGCTTCATCCATTAAGAGACAGGAAGCGTTCTCTCTCTCTCTCTCTCTCTCTCTCTCTCTCTCTCTCTCTCTCTCTCTCTCTCTCTCTCTCTCTCTCTCTCTCTCTCTCTCTCTCTCTCTCTCTCTCTCTCTCTCTCTCTCTCTCTCTCTCTCTCTCTCTCTCTCTCTCTCTCTCTCTCTCTCTCTCTCTCTCTCTCTCTCTCTCTCTCTCTCTCTCTCTCTCTCTCTCTCTCTCTCTCTCTCTCTCTCTCTCTCTCTCTCTCTCTCTCTCTCTCTCTCTCTCTCTCATGCATTAGTTACTATAAAGCTTATCTTACTGACAGCCAAAGCTTGAATTCTGGAACAGCCACAAGAGATGAGAGGGTTTTTTTTTATAAGGGAAGGAATAAGAAGAGAGAGTAGAACGTGGAGGAGAAAGGGGAAAAGAAGGAGGAGGACGAGAAGAAGAAGAAGAAGAAGAAGAAGAAGAAGAAGAAGAAGAAGAAGAAGTGGAGGAGGAGGAGGAAGAGGAAGAGGAGGAGGAAGAGGAGTAGGTGTGTGTGTGAGTGTACTTGTCTGCGTTCTTGTTATGGTCACTGGGCAAGCGGATCGATGTTTCCTTAGAGGCTACAGTTCTGCGGCAAAATGTACGAGAGAATGAATGCGAAACACCTACACGTTTGCCAGAATGTGCATGAATTTTCAGCACAAGGAAGTGAAGAGAATTAGTTGTTGATTTTGACTTATGCTGGTGCTGTAGAGAGAGACTTTTTTGTTGTCATATTGAGGAAGAATGGATGCGAAAAGTTAACATTTATACCTGAGAGTATTTGAATTTCAACAAAAAGAAGTAAATTTAATGGTTTTATTTCATTCTGGTGCTGTAGAAAGAGAGACGTTTTTGTTGACATAGTGAGTAAGAATGGATGTGAAAAGTTAACATTTATACGTGAGAGTATTTAAGTTTCAACTAATGGAGGTAAAATTAATTAGTTTGTGGTTTTATCTTAAGGTCTTTTAGTAGAGAAACACTTTTTTTTTTTGGTTGATAAGGTAAGTAAGAATGGATATGAAAAAGTTAACATTTATACTTGAGAGTATTTGAATTTCAACAAAAGAAGGTAAAGTGAATTAGCTTATTGTTTTATCTTATGCTAGTACAGTGGAGAACGACGTTTTTTTTTCATATTAAATAAGAGTAGATAGGAAAAGTCAGAGTAAGAATAGACAGGAAAAGTCAATATTTACCCACCATTGTAGTACGTTCTAACACAGGGAAGTCATGGTTTGGTCTTTAGCTAGTGCGGTGTGGAAAGTTCTTTTTTTTTTTTTACATATTGAGTAAGAATAAATAAGAAATGTCAATATTTGTTCCTGATCGTAGTAAGTAAGTTTTAACACAGGGAAGTGAAAAGAATCTGTTTGTTGTTTTATCTTAAGTTAGTGCAGTAGAAAAGACTTTTTTTTTACATGTCTAGTGAGAATGAATATGAAAAGTCAATATTTTTCCTGATTGTAGTATGCAAATTTTAGCACAGGGAAGTGAAAATAATGATTTTATGGGCTTGTTTTAAGCTAGTGTACTATAGAAAGACGTTTTTCTTTTTTTCTTTTTTTCGACATATTGAGTAAGAATAGATAAGAAATGCCAATATTTATTCCTGATTGTAGTAGGTTTTAACACAAGGAAGTGAAAAGAATTAGTTCATGATTTTGTCTTAAGCTCGTGAAGTAGATAAAGACGGTTTTGTTGACACATTGAGTAAGAATAGATGTGAAAATTCAATACTTATTCCTGATTGTAGTAAGATTTAACACAGAGAAGTGAAAAGAATTAGTTCATGGATTTGTCTTAAGGTCGTGCAGTAGAGAAAGATTGCTTTGTTGACACATTGAGTAAGAAGAGATAGGAAAAGTCAATATTTATTCCTGATTGTAGTACATTTTAACACAGGGAAGTGAAGAGAATTATTTAATGGGTTTTGTCTCCTGTTATTGCAGTGGATAAAAAAAGGTTTTGTTGACATTTTGAGTAAGAATAAATAGGAAAAGTTAATATTTATTCGTGATTGTTGTACGTAACTTTTAATTAACAAAGAGAAGTGATGAGAATTGCTCCATGGTTTTGCCTTATGCTAGGGTAGTGGAAAAATACAGTTTTGTTGATATAAAAAGATAATTGATGCAATAAGATCAACATTTACTCCTGATTGTACTATATTGATTTTAACCCCTTCAGTACCATGACGGGTATCCATATTCTTTTTGCTTACTGTTTGGTGATTTAATACATCCTCAGAAACGTATGTGGGTAATAGAATAATTAAGACTCTGGCCAGTAATCTTCTGATCTCCATGATGTAAATAAACTCGTCTAATCACACCAAAAACTCGTGGTAAAAATGCGTCTCCGTACTGAAGGGAATCAATTATATGGGGTACTGAGAAGTGATGCATACACTTCACTTTCTTTTATCCTTCTAATAATAAGATATTGGTTAGGGGTGCTGGACTACTTAGACATGACAACAGGGGGTGCTATGGTCGGAAAAGGTTGGGAAACGCTGATCTAGAGCTTAATAAGGACATAAAAATAAGATAATGAAGGAAGATACAAGGAGTCACAAGATCTATATTTATAAAGCATGACTATCTACACTTTCATAAATGTGTGTGTGTGTGTGTGTGTGTGTGTGTGTGTGTGTGTGTGTGTGTGTGTGTGTGTGTGTGTGTGTGTGTGTGTGTGTGTGTGTGTGTGTGTGTGTGTGTGTGTGTGTGTGTGTGTAATTTTCGTTTAAATCTTCCTGCTGACTTGGTACTGACAACCTGATTACTGAGTTTATTTAATCTATCAACCGCTCTATTTGAGAACCAATTTCTATCCACCTCTCATAAATATAGGTGAGCGTAACCAAGTGTTGCGTAATGTACAAAATTTTCAGTAAAGTATAGCAAGATGAGGAGATCCATCACAGCTGACAGGAGAAAGAACGTAAAGGTAATCAAGAACAAAAGGAAATAATAGGATATTGATAGTAAAGGTGAAATAAGAGGTTAAAGAAGAAAAGAAGGAGAAAAAGAAGAAGAAGAAGAAGAAGAAGAAGAAGAAGAAGAAGATGAAGAAGAAGATGATGAAGATGATGATGATGATGATGATGAAGAAGAAAAAAACAGGAAGAAGAAAGAGATTATGAAGAAAATGATGATGGTTATTATGATGACGATGATGATAACGATGATAATGATGATGATGACGATGATGAAAAAGAAATGGAAGCAGAAGAATAAAAGAGGGCAATAAAGGAAAAGAAAACAGAAAAAGAAAACGATGACGGAAAAATAAGGATAAATAGATAAAGAAACAAACAAATAGAGACAGACGAGTCGGATATGAAAACCGTACAACAACACACACACACACACACACACACACACACACACACACACACACACACACGCTACTTATTCTTGTTGTATATTAAGACCTCCTCAAGACTCACCACAAAGCTCTTAGAACCAATATTTGCTCCACAACAATCGATCATGTAAGGAAAGGAGAGAGAGAGAGAGAGAGAGAGAGAGAGAGAGAGAGAGAGAGAGAGAGAGAGAAGGAGAGAGAGAGAGAGAGAGAGAGAGAGAGAGAGAGAGAGAGAGAGAGAGGATGAGAAGAATGTCGTGGGAGTATGTTAGTGAGCAAGAGGGTTAGAGAGAGCGTGAGAGAGAAATGTGAGTAGTTGGACCTCAGAGATAGTGAAACGTGACATGTTGCTACCGTAGAGTTTTTTGTGAGGTATTGAATATTTCTATTGTTGCTTTTGTCCTTTTGTGTCCTGACTTATACTTCGCTGTTGTAATACGTAGCAGAGTGCATAATTGTTGCAGCATTGGTTCGTATCCACAAACATTTTCCTCTCTCACCACAGAGATGATTAGCGGGATTTTCAAGAGTGTTCCTCCAGTTAATAATGCAGAAATTTTGTCACTTAGAAACTCATATCAATTAAGAACAAGGCTTTTAGAATAGTAGAGATGAAGCACAGAAATGTTTGAGAATACGATCCATTGTCAGCATCACATCATTTTCCAACACACCATCATGTTATCTGGTGTTGTAAGTCCTCTGAACAAAGTGTAAAGGACGCCTCTCTCTTCCCTTCCCTCCTTGTTACCTTTCCTCTCTTCTCTCAGTTAGGCATGCCAATCTCTCTCTTTCATCCCTGCTTTCTCTTCCTTCCATCTCCTGTCCCATCTTTCATCTCCGTCCACTCTCGTTACTCTCTTGTTTCTCATTCATCTTCTTTCATCAAACGTATTTTCTCTCCTCTCCCATTTTTGCATCCCATATCGCCGCTCTCTTTTTTTTCTCTTCTTTTTCCACGTTTTTTTTTTCTGCTGCTTCCTTCTTCTCCTCTTCCTTTTCATCTTCGTTGTTGTGTTTGTTGTTGATTCTTTGCAACTTTCAATTGGTTCTCTTTTTTTTTTCGTTTCTCTTTCAAATTTGATTTTTTTCGTTTTTTTCTATTTCCTTTTCTCTCTCTCTCTTTCTGCCTCTCCCTTATCTTCCCTCGATCATGTACTTTTTTTCTTTGTTGCTTTTTGCTGTTGCTATTCCTCCTCTTCTTCTCCTCCTCCTCCTCTTCCTCCTCCTCCTCCTCCTCCTCCTCCTCCTCCTCCTCCTCCTCCTCCTCCTCCTCCTCCTCCTCCTCCTCCTCCTCCTCCTCCTCCTCCTCCTCCTCCTCCTCCTCCTCCTCCTCCTCCTCCTCCTCCTCCTCCTCCTCCTCTCCTCCTCCTCCTAATATGAGGTTTGTGTTGCCTTCTCATTTTTATCCTTATAGTCTCTCTCTCTCTCTCTCTCTCTCTCTCTCTCTCTCTCTCTCTCTCTCTCTCTCTCTCTCTCTCTCTCTCTCTCTCTCTCTCTCTCTCTCTCTCTCTCTCTCTCTCTCTCTCTCTCTCTCTCTCTCTCTCTCTCTCTCTCTCTCTCTCATATTCGGGTTAGGTTCCAACAGACTTTATAAACACCAATGTAATTTTTCATCGACTTTAAGAGGTTCGACTGCGGAGAAGGAGACGCACAAGAGGAGGAAGGAAGAGGAAGAGGCGAAGGAGGGGAGTTGCAAGGAAGAGGAAGAAGCGAAGGAGGGTAGGAGGAGAAAGGAGAGGAAATGAGGGGAAGGGAGAGAAAAGAGAGACAGGATGTAGGATAGAAGCGAGGCAAACACGGGGCTGCTTCTCTTGGAAAGAAAGAAGAAACGTGACGATAGAGAGAGAGAGAGAGAGAGAGAGAGAGAGAGAGAGAGAGAGAGAGAGAGAGAGAGAGAGAGAGAGAGACAAAGAGACCTTGAACCTCGTCTCTCCTTACACATGTTTAAATCTCACAAAATTTTCACCGAATATGAACAAAAAGAAAATGTGAGGACTCGTTTTTCTTTCACTAATTCGAGTAAAAGACGATTGGAGGTATAACAATAAAGTGTAGCGTACCTTACCTGTCCTGTCCTTCACGCAGGTACATAAATGAGACAAACATAGAGACAAATGAAGAACAAGAACAAGAGGAAGAGGAAGAAAACGAAAGAAAAGGAGAAAGAAGAAGGAAAAAAGGAGGAAAAAAATAGAGACGAGGAAGAAAACTTAGGCTAGATACCATAAAGATAATAATAATAATAATAATAATAATAATAATAATAATAATAATAATAATAATAATAATAATAATAGGAGACGAAAATACTAAACCTTCACTTTTTGGAACTTTGAAAAATAAATCAGAAACGATAAACATGTAAGGGAAGATTTAAACAAACTAAATTAAAGGGAATCAGAAACTATAAATGTATAAGGGGAGATTTAAACAAACGAATTTAAAGGATAGATATTTAAAACAACCCAAATTTAAAGGGAAGAACTGAAAGACTGATTTTAAAGGGAAGAATTCAAAGGGACAAATCGAGAGCAAGAAAATAAAGGGAACAGATATAGGAGAGGAAATTTAAAGAGTCGAATTGAAAGGGATGAATAGGAAGCAACAGAAATAAGAAAAAGGATATAGAAAAATAAATATAAAGAATTAAATTAAAAAGGACGAATAGAAAGCAATAAAAACAAAGGAACAGATATAAATCAGCAAATTTAAGGACTTTAATTGAAAAGAACGAATAGGAAGCAACAGAATTAAAGGAAAGTATATAAAAGAGCAGTTGTAAAGAATCGAGTTGAAAGAGACAAAGGGAAACACGGCGTCAAAACACATCTGCAGCTGCTCCACCCCTTTAGGACCGTTGAGGTGTATTAAGTCTGATTTGCATAACAATAACCGCATTTTAATTACGTCTCCTTAATGGCCATGCGAGGAATTTACTGTTCCCGCCGAGCTTATGTGACGCGGCGGGGAATATGTGTGTGTGTGTGTGTGTGTGTGTGTGTGTGTGTGTGTGTGTGTGTGTGTCTGTGTAATATTAGGTGTGCTTGTTGTAGTAATAGTTGTTGTTGTTGTTTGTTCTTGTAGTATCATTGTAACCACTGCTTTACCACTACTACTACTACTACTACTACTACTACTACTACTACTACTACTACTACTACTACTACTACTACTACTACTACTACTACTACTACTACTACTACTACTACTACTACTACTACTGCTGCTACTGCTACTACTGCTACTACTACTGCTACTGCTACTGCTACTGCTACTGCTGCTGCTGCTGCTGCTGCTGCTGCTGCTGCTGCTGCTGCTGCTGCTGCTACTGCTACTACTACTACTACTACTACTACTACTACTACCACTACTCTCTCTCTCTCTCTCTCTCTCTCTCTCTCTCTCTCTCTCTCTCTCTCTCTCTCTCTCTCTCTCTCTCTCTCTCTCTCTCTCTCTCTCTCTCTCTCTCTCTCTCTCTCTCTCTCTCTCTCTCTCTCTCTCTCTCTCTCTCTCTCTCTCTCTCTCTCTCTCTCTCTCTCTCTCTCTCTCTCTCTCTCTCTCTCTCTCTCTCTCTCTCTCTCTCTCTCTCTCTCTCTCTCTCTCTCTCTCTCTCTCTCTCTCTCTCTCTCTCTCTCTCTCTCTCTCTCTCTCTCTCTGGATATTTAATTCAGTCTGCCTTAATAATCTCTCTGGGAACAGTAAAAAGTAGGTAAAATATTGTTCGTGAGACCTTACCCATAATAAAGGCGAGGCGTAAAAAGAAAAGATGAGGAGGAAGAGGAAGAAGAGGAGGAGCAGGACGAGGAGCAAGAAGAGGAGGAGCAGGAGGAGGAGGGAGAAGGAAGTTACGAGCATGATACAAAAAGAAAATGGAAGGATAACAAATTAATAAAAAGGAAAAGAAAAGCGACAAACGAAATGGGGAACCAAACAATACGGAGATTCTGTGAAAGGAGAAAGGCACAAAGAGGAGGAAGAGCAGGAGGAGGAGGAGGAGGAGGAGGAGGAGGAGGAAGGGAGGGATAAGAGGAGAGGAGAAGAAAGAGGTAAAGAGGAGGCGGTCACCGAATGTAGCCGTAAAAAGCAATTGCAGAACCTCTTGGGAGATATTAAAGCCACGGTGATAGTAAAGGTCATGTGTGTGTGTGTGTGTGTGTGTGTGTGTGTGTGTGTGTGTGTGTGTGTGTGTGTGTGTGTGTCAAGGTTATGTCAGCTAAACTCGTGGTAGCAAACAGCTTTAGGTTTACTCTCTCTCTCTCTCTCTCTCTCTCTCTCTCTCTCTCTCTCTCTCTCTCTCTCTCTCTCTCTCTCTCTCTCTCTCTCTCTCTCTCTCTCTCTCTCTCTCTCTCTCTCACCTACTGTCGTGAAAACATATCAGGGAAGCGATTTGAGTTGAGAGTAAAACGTTTTCCGGATATACCCATTCCTCTTGATTGTTTTTGGTACGTGTGTGTGTGTGTGTGTGTGTGTGTGTGTGTGTGTGTGTGTGTGTGTGTGTGTGTGTATCTGTGTGTGTGTTACCAATACAGTACGCAGCAACAGACGGCAGTAGTCACAATGATCGAGCCAGTAATCTATCGGGAAAGGATTTTGAGATAATCTGGGTAATCTGGAGGTCCCTAATTAATCTTAAGACGCTACAGTGATTCAAGTAGGCGAGGCAGGAGAAGCTTATCCCACGTGCCCCTCAGTCCTGTGTTAAAGCGACTCCCTGCGGACCGTCCTTGAGGATTGAAGGAAGTGGATAGAATGAGCTGGAAGGAATAAATGGAAGGGACTGTAAGATATGTGGAGAAATAAAGATAATTGTGGATTGGAGGAAGTGGATAAAGTGACTAAGAATGGATAAATGGAAAGGACTAAGATGTGTGGACGATTAAACGTGGGAAATGATAATTGATGGATTGGTTGATGGTAATAAATTATAAGAAAAAATGTAGAATGAGGAATTATTAAGCGTAGAGAATGAAGAAAACTGTATACTGGAGGCTTTAAGATGTGTGGAGGATAAACGTGGGACATGAAGATAATTGTGGATTGGAGGAAAGAATGAATGAAAAAGAGAAAAAAATCTACGACGAAAAATTATTCAAACGTACAGAATGAAGAAAATTGTATACTGAAGATTTTAAGATGTGTGGAGGATAAACGTGGACATGAAGATAATTGTGGATTAGAGGAAAGAATGAATGAAGAAAAAAAATGTAGAATGAGGAATTATCAAACGTAGAGAATGAAGAAAACTATATTGGAGGTCTGTATCGCACTAACCACCCGGAACATAGCGTAGTGTGCCTTCATTCTAGCAAACGAGGAGGTATGAAAATGACTGCACTATCTAAGAGAAAAACATTGGAATCATATCTTATCTCCCAATTTACGTGCTCTGAATGAAAATAGTGCAGTGTACCTTCATTGTAGCCTTTATAGCCGTGGAAAACGAGGAGCTATTAAAATTACCTCAATATTTATGAATAAAACATTGTATTTTATTACCTTACCTACTAATTTACTTGTTATGGACTTGTTTTCACTTTCATTTTCGTACTAAACAAGACGAAAATATAGTTGTACCTTCAGTCTAACCATTATATCATTAGGGCCACCGTGGTACAGTGGAACTATGCGTACTTTCCGGTCCGAGGGGTCCCCAAGCGCACGGGTTCGAATCCTGTCCACGGTCCGAGTGTAGGTAGGGCTTCCTCACTCAGGGCAACTGTTTCCTAGCGGGTGGGCTTTGAGATAGAAGGTACCCAAAAAAAGTACCACCTATAACCCATTAATTCCCTTGAAAAAGCTTACATGGTGTAAATTAAATAAAAAAAAAAAAAAAGAGGGAGGTTTCATGACGTTTATCTTTGTCTTTTGGCTAACTCTATTGATCTGTTAGGGAACTGGCAATTAAGTGGGCCTTTTATTATTTTTTGTTGTCCTTGGCCAGTTTCTCCTCTTACGTAAAAAAAAAGATAACGAAGATATTTGAATACTATGATATCCAAGTGGGAAGTATTATAGTTGTACCTTCGTTCTAATCAATATATCACTAAAAGACACAGAAACAAAAAGAAAACAAGAAATTGAGTGACGCTACAAGATATCATTAAGCTTACACGTGTCTATCTATTTCTCTTTTTTTCCTTGTCTGGCCCTCTCTCCTACATAAAAAAAAAATTAACAAATCTAATTACTTTCATCATCGTCCTCATTGATAAACTTGCCTAATCTTTTAGCCCCTTCAGTACCGTGACGTGTTTCCATATTCATTTTGCTTACAATTTGGTGATTTTATACAGCTTCATAAACTCGTGTGAGGGATTAAAATAGTGAAGACTCTGGCCATTAATCTTTTGACCTATATAGACCTCTCCTAATGTAAATGAAATTATTTAATCGTACAGAAATCTCAAAGTCAAAATGTGTCCCAGTATTGAAGGGGTTAAAGGCTTCCTGATAATTCGGTACTATCAAAAGATAAAAAAAAAAGTAAAGATAAAGATTCCTATTATCATCCAGGAGTATCTTTTCGGCTATTAATCATCTATTCAGCTCTTTTAGGGATCGGCACCTCAGTATTTTTTCTTCTTTTTTAATCACCATTTTTGTTGCCCTTGGCAGAATTTCCTTCTAACATATAAAAAAAATCACATTACTGACTGATTTTACTCGAAATTTTGAAAGCCATTGCCTATACACGTCAGTCCCTGTATAAAAATCGTCTATTTACTTTAATTTATCGTCCTCATTTCATCTCTAATCATCTTTTAAAAGGCTCCTTAATGACTCAGTACTAACAACCTCATTACTGACAGACTTTGTGCGAGAATCTGAGATCTTTTGCTTGCACGTGTCAGTCTTTGTATGAAATTCGTCTTTTTTACTTTCATCTACCGTGCTCATTTTTTTCTAATCATTTAAAAGCTCTCCAATAAATCGGTACTAACAACCTCATTACTGACTCTATTATATTCATCTATTACCACTTTGTTTGAGAATTTGAGAGCCATTTTGCCTTCCCAGTTTTCCTTTTTTATTCTTGAGGTAAAGAGAGCAAAAATCTTCCCGAGTACGGACCGTAAAGTGAAGGGATGGGAGAGAGAGAGAGAGAGAGAGAGAGAGAGAGAGAGAGAGAGAGAGAGAGAGAGAGAAAGTATGCTGGTCAGAAATACAAGGAGACAAGTCAGCCACGCTCTCTGCCTGCTCAAGTGGCGTCAAAATATGGAAGAAATTGAAATACTTAATATCAAGGTCCTTCTCATATTTCTGCCTCCTGTTTTATGTTTCCCCTGTTTCTCCTGTCCTCTCTTGATGCATTGTTCCTCCAGCCAAGCATGTCAGACGGACGAAGCTTGGACTGTTTACTTCTTCCAGTATTTTCGGCATTTCTCTTCGTTTTCATCCTTTACTAGACTTCCTTTTTCTATTTCTTCGCTTCTCTCCTATTTTTAGTTGTATTTATTTACTTTTTTGTATTTTGCTTCGTTTTTTTCATTGTTATTTCCGCTATTTTCTTCTTCCTATTTGTCATTTTATTTTCCTTGCTTTTTTCGTCTTTCTTTTCTCTCATTCTTTCTATTTTTTCCACCACAACTTTGTTTTTTCTCTATCTTTAATTTTGGTGTATTATTTTCTTTCTCCTTCCATTCATTTCATTTTATCTTATTTCCGTAATTCCCTTTTTATTGTGTCTTTCCTCTGGTTTTTTCCGTTTCCTTACTCATCTTTTTTTTCTATCTCTTCCTCTGCCTCCACTTTCCATTCCATCTTCGGTTCCTCACGTGCAAAGGAGGAGGTAAGTAGGAGGAAGACCAGTTTTTAGCCCATTTTCCTTTCTCACTGTTTTCTCTCCACCACTTTCATCTTTACTCGTCACTTCTCACTTTCTCTTCTTTCGTCCCTCTCTCTCGTCCCTTTCCCTCTCTCTCTCTCTCGGCGTCACCTTTGCTGCCCTATTAAAGGTTGTGAAGAGCTCATTAGGTGCTGCTGTCGACGACCTTTGATAAGTCTCCTAGCCTTCAGGAACGCCCCTCGAATCGTGCGCACCCTGTTGTCGGATGTTTGAAATGCTATGTCCCTGAGTCAGTTAGTAATGTTGGCAGTCCTGTTTGCTCCACTGATATTACTGAGTTGTCTTGTGTGTTTCTAGTGTAGGGAGTTATGTGTTCCTATTTGGCATCTGTAACAGCAGGAGTACCAACGTATCCGAGTTGTTTTCTGTAATTTGTAAGCTGTGTGTCATATTTTTTCATGTTTTTACATGGCGATATTGTTTTGTTTGGTCTGATTTTCTAGCATCGTGTTTGGGGAAGCGTTGCGTGTGTGTTCGTATGTGTCCAGAGCAGAGGGTGTTTTGAAGGCTGTATGTGTATTATATCAACGTTAAGCTCTTAAGTTTATCTAGTTTTCTCATATATGTTTCACTTCTAGGTAGCATTTGTAACCTAAGTCATGTATATAATTGGACCATTTATTAATGTATTTATGCATCTTATGTATTCCATCAGGCTTGTGGTCAATGAAATATCTATCTATCTATCTATGTATGCTTTATGAGAGAGGGGAAGGAATCACTATTTTTTTTTTTTTTTATGTAATAGGGGAAAGTTGGCCAAGGTCAACAAAATATTAAAAACAAAAGGCCCACTTGGTTGCTTCTCCCTTGCAGGTCCAAAAGAGTTAGCCGATAGAAAGAGATAAATGTCTTGAAACCCTCCCTCTTAAATGTAGTCAAGTCACAGGAAGATGGAAATACAGAAGCAGGGAGGGAGTTCCAGAGTTTATTTAGCATTATGTAATGTATTTTGTAACTACGCATTCTTTCTTTATTTCCTTGTTATTATTATTATTATTATTATTATTATTATTATTATTATTATTATTATCATTATTATTATTATCATTATTATTATTATTATTGTTGTTGTTGTTATTGTTATTATTATTATTATTATTATTATTATTATTATTATTATTATTATTATTATTATTATTATCATTATTATTATTTCTGTTTTATCTCTACTTGTATTTTCTTTGCATTTTATTCCCTTTATTCCCTCCTATGTATCCCATTTACCTCTTACAATACGGACACAATTTGTTTGTTTTTTATTATGTACGTTTGATAATTTTTCGTCCTACATTTTTTCTTTTCATTTATTCATTCAACCAATCCACAATTATCTTCATTTCTCACGTTTATCCCTCACACATCTTAGTCCCTACCATTCATTCATTCTCTATTACTTTATTCACTTCCTCCAATCCACAATTATCTTTACATATTTCTCACGTTTATCTCCAGACATCTTAGTTCCTTCCATTCATTCCTTCCTGGTCATTCTATCCACAAATTGTTCACGGTGGAAGAATTAGATTCCACTGCATGTCACCTGAGAGCGCTTGCCGACCACTTATGTGAGACTCAAGACAAAGTTTCAAATTCCCCCTCCCGTTGGTTCTCTTCCGTGCTTGTAACTTGTATTTGCGGGTGAGAAGCGAGAAAGGCCCTGCAGCGAGGCGATGTGTGATTATTCTTCCCCTTTTAGTCTTCAGGAGCAGCGTTTGTAATTTGGCATCGGTGTTAAGAGATTTTTTAAAGGTTCGGATATGTTTTTGTTTTAGTTTGTCCTTAGTCTGTTTTTATTCTGCATCGGGTATTAGTCTTCACATCAAAAAGTTACGTTGTTTTGTGCAGGTTTGAGTGAGAAATCTGATTCTTTATATGTGTGTGTGTGTGTATATGTATTTTTCACACACACACACACACACACACACACACACACACACACACACACACACACACACACACACACACACACATAAAAAGGATCAGATTTCATACACACACAGGACTTACACCTGATACTTCATCTCTCGTGCTTTCATTCACTGCATTCACTATTCATCCATCTTTCTCATGCACTTTATTGTCTATCTTTATATCTATTCCATTTTACCTTTTGTTGACTAACGTGTTCATTTCCCTATCATTTGCCATCTTCCCTTCCTCATCGTTCTTCCTTTTTCTTCGCATCTTCCTTTATTAATCCGCTAATGTCTTTCCTTCCCCTGTATCATTAACTATTTCCTCCTCTTCATCCTTTTCCTCTCTACGTCGTTTGCTTCCTTCCTTTCCTTCCACATTCCTTCCTTATTTTTCCTCCGTTTTCCTCTTTCATTTATTCGTTAATTTATTTTGTTTTCCTCCTTCTGTTATTTGTTTTTTACTTTCTCATTTTTTCTTCAAGTGTATTTCTTTAACGTCCTTCCTTTCTTGTTTTTTTTTTCTTTTCTTCCTTTCTTTCTTCATTTATTTGTTCGTTCATTCATTCCAAGCTTAACTCATCTTCCTTTTTCGCCCTTTCTTTATCCCTTTCTTCTCTCATTCCTTCCTTCCTTCATTCATTCTTTCATTAAATCATCCATTCATCCATCCCTTCCTTTATTCCCTTGCTTCATTCATTTCTTCTTCCTTCCTTCCCCGCTTTCTTTCTTCCTTGCTTTTTGGGCCTTTCTTTTTTACCATCTTCTCTCATTCCATTTTGCTTCATTCATTCATTTATCCCTTCCTTACTTCATTCCGTTCCCTTATTCATTTTTTCCTTCCTTCTTTCCATCCTTCCTTTCGTCCATCTTTCTTTCATTCCAAACTTAGCTCCTACACTTCTTCTCTCCTTCCTTCCTTCCTTCCTTCCTTCCTTCACTATCGTGGAGGGAACAGTTTCAGGAAAGTATCTGGAGGAAAATATACAACGAGAAGAAGGAAGGAAGAGGAAAATATTACTACTAGCTGGAAGGAAAACACTCTTAGGAAAGCTGGAGATAAGCTTCTACACGGAGGAGAGGAGGAGGAAAGAAAAAGAGAATGGAGGAAAGGAAGAAGAGAAAGAACACATGGAAAAGGAAAGGAAGCTTAGACAAACAGGGAAAGTAAAGTGAAAATCAAAATATCAATCATTTCTAGATTCATTTTCTCATTTTGACATTTGAAAACTTATTAGAGAGAGAGAGAGAGAGAGAGAGAGAGAGAGAGTATTAGTATTTTATCAGTCAATCTATCTATCTTTCTATCTGATCTGCCGTGCTTGTCTGTCTGTCATTCTGTATGTGTGTGGACACAGGCGCGCTCGCACTCTCATTTATACTACACTCTCGTGGCGTCTTCGTCGTAAATCGCAATTCATATTAAATAAGTGAAGGCAAGACGGTTATCCCTTGATCCTGAGCCATATTTCGCGGGATAAAAGGCTCCCAACGGCCACAAAAAGTCCCAAAAGTGGTAGTTTCTCTCTTAAGCTGATTTTTTTTAGTCCCCGTCTTCGTCTCCTTCGTACTCCTCGTAGAAAACGGAGAGTGTCGCCTGTGATGAAGGAACGCGTGAAGGAGAGGCTGAAGGAGGTGATAGTGGTGGACAGAGTGTTCTTCCTGTGTCTAGTGTGTTTGTAAGAGTTTATGCTGTGTGTTTTTTTTCTTTTCATGCATGATGGAAACCAAACAAGGACAACACAAGATTAAAAAAGACCCACTTCAAATGCTAGTTTCCTTAAGAATAGGTGGAGAATTAGCCAAAATTCAGGGACAAATGTCTTGAAACCTCCCTGTTACAAGAAATCAAGTCGTAGGAAGATGGAAATGCAGAAGCAGGCAGGGAGTTCCAGTGTGTGTTTGTCTGTGTTTTTGAGTTTCTTTTGTTTTCAATTCTAGTTTTCTTTGTTTGAGTGTGTCCGTGTTTTAAGAATTTCATAGGAGTTGATATGAAAGTATGCTCTCTTTTCTCTCTTTTCCTTAATTTTGTCTAATTTCTCCCCTTTTCCGTCTTTCTGTACATCTGTTTGCTTTCTTTTTTCTCTCCTCCATCCATCTACTTCCATCCTTCCTGGTTTTGTTTTTTTTCTCTTCCTTCCTTTCATTTCTCTCTCTAATCTTCTCTCTTCTCTCTCCCTCCACGTGTCCATCTGTTTGTGTTTCCTCTGCTTCTACCCTTCCATTTATCTACCTCCATCTTCCTGTTTTGCTGTCCTTTCTCTCCCTCTCCTACCCTTCTTACCTTCCATCTGTCAATCTCCCTCTCCCTTCCCTTCGCTCCCTTCCAGCTTCGTCCTCTTCCTCTCTCTCTCCTTCTCTCTCTTACTCCCTGCCATCCATCACCCTTTTTCCATCTATTTTTATCAGTCCTACGTTAATCTCAGGCGCGAACAAGAAATTCTGGGCCTCATTTTGTGCGATTTTGACGTTGATATGTTTTGTCCCTCAATGTTTATTTTCTTTTGGTGTTTAGGGACTTTCAGAGGGAAGAAATTTGTAACTGCATTTTTCATCATTTTTGTCCTGCTTCCCCTTAGTCTCTGCAGAACCATGACGCATTTCCATATTCATTCTGGTTACTATTTAATGATTTTATACAGTTTTAGAAGCTTATGTGGGGGATTGAAATAGTGAAGGGTCTAGTCATTAATCCTTCTGACCTCCATAGACCCTTCCTGATGTCAATAAAATGGTCTAATTATACCCAAAAAAGCAAGGTAAAATTGCGCCCCAATACTGAAGAGGCTTAAGAACTATTGAGGAAAACTGTAAATTGTGGGAAATGTACGGAGAGGGAAAAGAAATTGAGTGGAATATTGTGACAGGAAAAGAAAAGTGTTTGTTTTGTCTTCAGATAAAAGGAACTCAAACATACACACACATATATGTATACTTTAGGGAGGAGGCCGTTTAGTATACACGCGTTGTTGAAGTCTATAGCAAGGGTTGATAAACTTCTCACTAAATGACATGAAACTTAAACAAAAACAACAACAATAAAGGGGGCCGCCGTGGTACAGTGGAACCATGCCTGCTTTGGGGTCCGAGGGGTCTCCAAGTGCACGGGTTCTAATCCTGTCCACGGTCAGAGTGTAAAATGGGCTTCCTTACTCGGGGCAACGGTTTCCTAGCGGGTGGGCTTTGAGATAGGAGGCACCCAAAAAAGTACCCCCTTTAGCCCAGAAATTCCCGTGAAAAGCCCACATGGTATAGAAAAAAAAGAATGAAGCTAAAGTTGCTATAGACTTCAACAACACACATATGTACATACACAGTTTGGCGTTTTCATCACTCAAGTTCATAACGTGTTAAAGTTTTTTTTTTCTATTGTACATTACAGAGAACTTTTTTATTACTACTTTTTTAATATTCTGTTGCTGTTGTTCTTGGTGGTGGTGGTGGTGGTGGTGGTGGTAGTGGTGGTGGTGTTTAAGTTCCATGTCATTTAGTAAGAACTTTACCAACTCTCTCTCTCTCTCTCTCTCTCTCTCTCTCTCTCTCTCTCTCTCTCTCTCTCTCTCTCTCTCTCTCTCTCTCTCTCTCTCTCTCTCTCTCTCTCTCTCTCTCTCTCTCTCTCTCTCTCTCTCTCTCTCTCTCTCTCTCTCTCTCTCTCTCTCTCTCTCTCTCTCTCTCTCTCTCTCTCTCTCTCTCTCTCTCTCTCTCTCAACTACGTACCATCTGTTTCCTTATTTGAGTACGGTATAGGAGGTTCAGTTACTACTAATCTTACGTTTTAAGCTTTCTGATACTTTGTTTTCTTTTTTTTTTTTAAGTTCCATATTCCTTCATTTAAAATTTAATAACTGTCATTTATCTTCTTTTCAATCGTCTTTTACTTTCCTTGCTCAGTATATTACGAATTACAACTTACCCTTCTTTCCAAACATTCTTCAGTCATATAGTTGTTTTTTGTTGTTGTTTTTTTAAGTTCGTATCCCAAAGTGAGAAATCCATAAAACTGCCTATTTTCTTCTTTTCTTAACTATCTTTTCCTTTCCCGTTGTTTACATTACGGTGAAGATAAAACCATTACTTTCCTACCCATTAATTCCTCATTCAGCGCCTTCCCCGGGAGCTTTAACACCTGTGCGGGAGAAATATTCCGCCTGTGGTTCACGGACTTGCCTGGCGGACGTCACGGGGCCACTTGTCTCGCCCAAACTCTGACGATAACAGTCAAACTCAGCTCATGAGCAACTCGGCTTGTTTCCAACTGCCTTTGTACTCAGTTGCCTTCCTGCCTGGCTTTCACCCTCCTCCTTCCTCACTGGCCCCCTTGCTTCCTCTCTTCCCCTTCCTTCTTATGCTCCTTTTCTTTCCTCTGTCCTTCCTTCCTTCCTTGAACTTCAGCTCTTCTTCATCAGTTCTTATCTTTCTGCTCTTCTTATACGTTTCCTCATCTTTGTTTCGTTTCTTGACTTCTCTTCCCATATTCCTTGTCTTGTCTGTCCTTTCTTCCTTCCTTCCTTCCTTCCTTTCTTCCATCCTTCCATCCTTCATCAGTGTTCATCTTTTTCCTCTTGCATGTTTCCTCTTTCCTTTTACTCCATTTCCTTCCATAGTCTTTATCTTTCATTTCCCTTCCTTGCCTCCTATCCTCCTTCTCTCCTTCCTTCATTCTTCTTTTCTCTCCTTCGTCCCCTCCTTTCCTTCCTTCCCTACTTACTTTCCTCCTTGTCAGAGATGAGATAAGATTTGTCGAGGTGCCATGGGATAGAAAAGCAGAAGACGAATGTTAAGTAGAAAATATGGAGGAAAAATTTGTCATGTAGTGGAATCCAGAGTGCTGATGGACGTGGCAAGAAGGAGGAAGAGGAGGAGAAGGAGGATGAGGAAGAGGAGGAGGAGGAGGAGGAGGAGGAGGAGGAGGAGGAGGAGGAGGAGGAGGAGGAGGAAAAGAGGAGGAAGAAGAGAAGGAGGAGGAGGAGGAGGAGGAGGAGGAGGAGGAGGAGGAGGAGGAGGAGGAGGAGGAGGAGGAGGAGGAGGAGGAAGAAGAAGAAGAAGAAGAAGAAGAAGAAGAAGAAGAAGAAGAAGAAGAAGAAGAAAAAAAGAAGAATAGGAAGAGGAAGAAGAAGAAAGAAGAACGAAGAAGAAAAAGAAAAAAAGAAAAGAGAGGAGGAGGAGGAGGAGGAGGAGGAGGAAGGGGAGTGGGAGAAGAAGGAGAAAGAAAAATAACGACTACAACAATAATAATTTAGAAGAAGAAAGGGAGGAGGAACAAAACAACAAAAAGAAGAAAAGATGGAACAAAAACAAGATGAAGAAAAGACGGAACAACAAAAACAAGAGAAGGAGCAACAACAATAACTAAAGGAAGGAAGGAAGGAAGGAAGAAAGGAAGGAGAAGACTGACAGTTTCCTTGCTTCATAATCAGACTAAGAGAGGAAAGGAACGATGTCAGTCAGGGAATCCAGCGACAGTGTTCTTTGAAAGTTTCGGGGCCTTATCCACACAAGACTCTGGCTAAGACTACTCAAGTTTACTCAGGTTTTCGAGGCTGTTTTAGTCTTTTTCATACTGTTAACCCCTTCAGTACTGGGACACATTTTTACCTTGACATTTGGGTATGATTAGATTATTGTATTGACATTAGGAAGGGTCTATGGAGGTCAGAAGATTAATGGTCACAGTCTTCACTAGTTTAATCCACCACATGAGTTTCTGAAGTTGTATGAAATCGGCAAATAGTAAGCAGAATGAATATAAAAACGCGTCATGGTACTGAAGGGGTTAATGCAGAATTCTAGCTCTTTGTGTATTATCTGTAGGAATTAAAAGGCTTGAAAACACTTAAATATTCTTGAAACCACGATAACTCCTTCAAGAATAATAAAAGTAATGAATTTGATCTTTTCACTCCACTATGCGCCAACACTAAGGGCCGCTTTATGAATCATTTTGCACTTCTAACACCTCCACTACTCTCAAAAGGCTCTATTTGAAGTTACACTAGTTTTTAACCCCTTTAATACTGGGACACATTTTTTACCGTGAAATTTGTATACTAGACCATTTTATTGACATTAGGAAGGGTCTATGGAGTTCAAAATATTAATGGCCACAGGCTTCACTGTTTTAATCCCCCACATGAGTTTCTGAAGCTGTATAGAATCATCAGATACTAATCAGAATGAATATGGAAACGCGTCATGGCACTGAAAGGGTTAAGGGTCTTTCATGGGAACACAGCTAATTTTCTCTGGCCTTTGAAAACAGTGGTGGTGGTGGTGGTGGGAGAGCAAAACTTCTGAATACGGGACTAAAACAAATACATGACATCTTTGTAAACATCCACAAAAAAAAGGATAGAAAAAAGTAGTAGTAACAATTTTTATCTGGTATAACATTTGAAAGAGACTGTAGAGAAAGATGAAATGCCTGCCTGCTTCTGTATTTCCATCTTCCTACAACTTGACTTCGTTTAAGAGGGAAGTTTCAAGACATTTGTCCCAGATTTTTGGCTAACTCTCTTAATCTTTTTTAGGGAATGGCAAACAAATGGGCCCTTTCTTTTTATTTTTGTTACCCTTGGCCAGCTTCCCCTATTCCATGAAAAAATAAAACTGGGATACGAAATAATGAACAGCATCAGAAGTAAAGCATGAAATCTTTGTAGACATTTGTTGAATATTAAATGAAAGAGGACAGATTTAGAGTTTGGATGTGGCTGTTGAAACACGTAAAGATGTCTCAAGGTGATTGGTAGTTAATGAAAGATGTACCAAATAGCACTAAGAGGGTTTATGATTAAGAAAAGACGTCAAAAGTAACCGAACTGATGGCCTTATTCTAAAACACTCCCACGATTTCTAAAGGCTCTTGCAGAAATAGCAGGATTTTTTGCGGGTGTTTTTGCCACTTAAATGACTGAATAACACGACTTCTACACTAATAAAAGGAGAAACAGTCTTGAGATATCGGCTAATTATCTCTTTGGTCTCTGAAAATAGTCATGGTGAGAGAGCAAAGCGTTTCAGAATACACGCTCAACCCCTTCAGTACCATGACGCGTTTCTATATTCATTCTGCTTATTATTTGGTGATTTTAAACAGCTTCAGAAACTCATGTGGGGATCAAAATAGTGAAGACTCTGGCCATTAATCTTCTGACCTTCATAGATCCTTCCTAATATCAACAAAATGGTCTAATCGTATCCAAAACTCATAGTAAAAATGTGTCCCAGTACTGAAGAGGCTAAAACCTAAACATTTGGCACATGGACAGAGAATGGAAAACTGTCTAACTGTCTTTCTATCCTGTCCACCTGGCTACGGGTCTGGTGGTGGTTGCAAAGCTGGTGAGGGAAGTAGAGCCTCGTCGCAGCGTTAACGAAGCTTAAGGGAAGGGCAAACACCCCTAACAAGAGACCAATGACCCTTAACTAAGTGATCTAGTGAAGAGGGAAGTGTTGGGAGGCGTGGGTAAGTGTGCGTTAAGTGAACTGTACGAGAAGCAGTGGTGATGTGTGCTGAGGGAACTGACGGGCTGGCTGGCTGGCTGGTTTGTTGGCTGGCTGACTGGTGGGCTGACTGGCTGGCTGGCTGGCTGGCTGGCTGGCTTACTGGTGGGCTGGCTGGCTGGCTGGCTGATTGGTGGGCTGGTTTGCTGGCTGGCTTGTTGGCAGACTGGCTGGCTGGCTGACTGACTGGTGGGCTGGATGGCTGGTTGGCTGACTGGCTAGCTGACTGGCTGGCTGGTTGGCTGGTTGGCAGGCAGGCTGGCTGGCTGACTGGTGGGCTGGGTGGCTGGCTGGCTGGCTGACTGGTGGGCTGGCTGTCTGGTTGGCTGACTGGCTAGCTGACTGGCTGGCTGGTTGGCTGGTTGACAGGCTGGCTGGCTGACTGGTGGGCTGGCTGGCTGGTTGGTTGGCTGGCTGGGTGACTGGCTTACTGGTGGGCTGGTTGGCTGGCTGGCTGATTGGTGGGCTGTCTGGCTGGCTGGCTGGCTGGGCTGGCTGTCTGGTTGGCTGGTTGGCTGGCTGGGTGGCTGGCTGACTGGTGGGCTGGCTGGCTTGCTTACTGGCTGGTTGGTTGGCTGGTGATGTTTCGTCGTTGTATGGGAGTTTTTTGGAGTTCCGCTGCTCTCAGTGCCATTAGAACACTTTATATTCCTCTTATTGTATAGAAATGGCTGGGCTCTCTCTCTCTCTCTCTCTCTCTCTCTCTCTCTCTCTCTCTCTCTCTCTCTCTCTACTTGATTTTTTTTTTTTTTATCTATTTGTTGTGGTTTTGTACATTAAACATTCAGAATTCATATCTTGCAGTCTTCTATTTTTCTGATATATAGTTTGCTATATTTTTAGAGAGAGAGAGAGAGAGAGAGAGAGAGAGAGAGAGAGAGAGAGAGAGAGAGAGAGAGAGAGAGAGAGAGAGAGAGAAAGAAAGAAATATTAACGTTACCCTTTGTATTTTTGTTTCTTTGTTGAGTCTTAAACAGAAAATGAATCTTAGAAGGGTAAACTGCACGTATTCTGACCAACCAAACTGTTCGCCTTCAAATTGACAAGAAGTGAAATGGTCCTTCCTTTTCAACTTTTTATTTTGAAACTTACAATTCATTATACTTATTATCAAAATTGCTCTTTGCGTTTATACTTTCTGATACCTGTTTATTTGTATTGTAATTATCTTAGACACAGACACGTGAAAAGAATGAAAGAAATATAAATCAACAAGAAAAAGAGGAGGAATGCAAAGGAATACAAAGGAAAACAAAATACCTGCAGGAGGAAGAAGAGGAGGAAGAGGAAGAGAAGAAGAAAGTAAAAGAGTACCAATTAACCCGTAAAAGTGATACATAAACAGGAAAGAAGAAGAAGGAATAGGAAAAGGAGAAGGAAAATTAGAAGAAGAGAAAAAGAGAAAGAAGTGAAACAGGAGGAGAAAAAAAAAGAAAGAACAAGAGTACCAATAAACTCGTTAAAGCGATACAGAAACAGGAATAAAGAAGAAGGAGGAAGAGGAAGAGAATGAAGAGAAGAGGAAGAAGAGGAAAGGAGATGGAGGAGGAAGAGAAAGAGGAAGAGAAGAAGAAAGAACAAAACAGGAAACCCATAAAACCGATACAGAAACAGGAAAGAAGAAGAAGAAGAAGGAGGAGGAAGAGGAAGAGAATGAAAAGAAGAGGAAGAAGAGGAGAAGGAGATGGAGGAGGAAGAGAAAGAGGAAGAGAAGAAGGAGCAAGAGTACCCGTGAACCCGTTAAAGCGATACGAAGTCATTGCACGCCACAAGAGGAGGAGGATGAGGCCAGGCTCGCGTGCAGGGTGAGTGGGGCCCTGGCTGCATTTCACCTCCAGACTGTCTAGCAACACGTCAGGCGCTCCGTGGGCAGGATGGCGAGGAACAGAGGAACTATTGGCCTGGTGAGAGAGAGAGAGAGAGAGAGAGAGAGAGAGAGAGAGAGAGAGAGAGAGAGAGAGAGAGAGAGAGAGAGGAAAAGAAAGAGAAAAAGAAAGTGAAAAAGAGAGAAAGAGACAGTTTTGAGAGCAGAGAAGGAGAAAAAGAGAGAGAGAGAGAGAGAGAGAGAGAGAGAGAAATTTTTAATCTAATGTATTTCTCATTGTGTGTTTATTAACCCCTTCAGTACTGGAGCGCCTTTTTTTCATGAATTTTTGGTGTGATTAGATGATTTTTTGACATAAGTAAGGGTCTATGGAGGTCAGAAGATTAATAGCCACAGTTTTCTCTATTTTAATCCCCACATAAGTTTTTAATATCTAAGATCACTAAAGGATAAGCAGAGTAAATATGAAAATACGTCGTGGTACTAAAGGGGTTAATGTCTTTGTGTGTGTGTGTGTGTGTGTGTGTGTGTGTGTGTGTGTGTGTGTGTGTGTGTGTGTGTGTGTGTGTGTGTGTGAATATGTTAGTGCATTATGAAATTCGTCTGGTTAAGTTAGTCCTGGTTGTTGCTCTTTTTTACTTTTATTTCTACTTTTGATGCATTTTTTTTTATCAGTACATCGTTGTCATCCGTATTTTCCCTCCTAAATAGGAAAATGCGGACGTCAAACAAAAAATGATGATGATGATGATGATAAACGTTGTCATCCGTATATAGAGAGAGAGAGAGAGAGATGTGTTTCTATTTATCTCAAACAGGCGAAGGTGGATCTAGTTCTGAATACAATAGTGATTTTCTGCACCATTATATGTGTTCTGGTATTGGCGATCGTATTTCTGACACCTCGAGCTGTATGTGACACGGTATAGGGATTTGAATACTTTTAACCCCTTCAGTACTATGACACGTTATCATATTCATTTTGCTTTCTATTTAGTGTCCGTATACAGCTTCAGAAACTTAAGGGGGTTAAAATAATGAAGATTCTGGCCATTAATCTTCTGACCTTTATAGACCTTTCCTAATGCAAATAAAATCGTCTAATCATATCCAAACTCATGGTAAAAATGTGTCCCAATATTGAAGTTTAGTTTTTCTCTCTATTAGAATTGACGTCTCGTGGAATATCTAAAGGAATCTCGTAAATGTTTCTCTCACGTGTTGCCATGTCTTAAATATGTCTGAAACTGAGGAGCGTATCAGGAAAATACCTGAAAGTTGGAGAGTACAATTTCTGAACGTGGAAAGGGCGTCTCATCACAATTTCTGAAGGTGGGAAGAAAGGCCGTCTTTGTACAATTTCTGAAGGTAGTAAGGCCGGCTGATCACAATTTCCGAAGGTGGGAAGGGCGGCTCATCACAATTTCTGAAGGTGGGAAGGGCGTCTTGAAAAATTAACAAATAAATAACAAACCTGAAGGCATCGTTATCTCATGCAAATTTCAGGAGGTAAACAGACATCTCATGAAAATATCAAAGAAAAAAAGGTGGAATCTCAAAAAAAAAAAAAGAATTGATAAATGAATAGATATGAAAAAATCAGAAAAAATCGGTATCTTATGAGAGTTTCCCTGAGCAAGACGTGAATATCTGGACTTCTCACAGGAAAATCTGGAGGTGTGACTGACGAAATGCCTTCTTGCTTCACTATTCAACACGCGCCATAGTGAAGCAATAGCCATGAATTTGTCTGTGATCGAACACTACGAAAAAAGAATAGACAGAATTATGAGAACCGCGAAAACCTACAGCAGCATTCCTCGCCTCGAAAAAAAAAATAGATGAATAAGAAAAAGATGGGCACAGTTGTAATCTTCTAAGAAACAAAAGGGGGAAGTCTCATGTCACTCCATCGGGGATAAAATATTAAAGATCCCCACCAAATATAGATAAATTAGGAGGCCGCTTATTATAACATGTCCTGAGTAAGTGGTCTATATCTTCATTATTCATATGGGCAGTGGTCGACAGGGAGATGTTAGCAGGGTATTCATTATCTTACGAGTACTTCTTGTCATAAATGTATCGTCCTTTGCTTTTTTCATGATCTACTATCCAAACTCTTATTCTTTTCCTGGTGTGCTAAAAGAATGGTAGGAAGATGTAGATCGTAAATTGGTGAAACTTGTATGGTCTATTGTTTTTTTTTTTTTTTATGATCTATCTAAACTTCTATTTTTCGTGGTGGTGTGCTAAAAAAAATTGTTAGTAAGATGTAGATAGTATTCTCAATCATTCATACGGTAAACTCTGGAACTCCCTACCTGCTTCTGTATTTCAGCTTCCTACGACTTGATTTATTTTAAGAGGGAAGTATCAGGACATTTATTCCTTAATTTTGGCTAACTCTTTACTTTTCTTTTAGGGAACCACCACTCAATTGGGTAGTTTTTTTTTTTCCTTGGCTGGAATGTCTCCTGAAATAAAAATAGAAAAAATTGATAAGACATGCATCCTTCATTCTCTTTTTTTTCATGACCTACTTATCCAAACGCCATTTTCTTATGGTGTGTGAAAAAAAAATGTTAGTAGATGTAAATAGTCCATTCTTCTTATCTTTTTTTTTTTCATGATGTACACAAACACCCATTATTTGTTTTTTCTGGTGGTGTGTGAAAAAAAATGTCAGTAAGATATATATATAGTTAATTGGTAAGATATGTATAGTCCATTGCTTTTTGCTTTTTGTTCAATTGTTTGTTTGTTTGTTTGTTTGTTTGTTTGTTTTTTTCATGCTCCACCATCGAAACGCCCATTTTTTTTTTCTGGTGTGACAAAATGTTAGTAAGATGTAAATGGTAAATTGGTAAGATATGTATGATTCATTGCTTTTTTTTCATTATTTATTACCCAAACGCTATTTTTTCTGGTGGTGCGTGAAAAATAAAATAATAAGCTGTAAATAATGAATTGGTAAGATATATAATAATGTAAGATAGAAAATGGTAATATAAAAGGTTATTTGTTGTTTTTTTCAGTGACTTTCCATCCCTACAGCTTTTTTTTCTGATGGTTTCTAAACTAAATAGTAAAAAATTAATAATAAATCAGTAAGATAGAATAGTTGGGTAAGATACATCATATAGATAGACTTTTCAATGGCTTACTATCACAGCACTTTATTATTTTGGTGGTTTCTAAAATAATAGCAAAATATAAATAAAAAATCAATAATATAAATGTGAATAGCAGAATAAAATACATACTAATAAATTGACTTTTTATAATGACTTACTATAATAGCACTTAATTTTTCTGGTGGTTTCTAAAAATGATAGGAAAAAGTTAATAATAAATCAATAATATAGATGTGAACAGCAGGATAAGATACGTACTATAATAAGCAAACTTTTTATAATCACTTACTTTCACAGCATTTAATTTTTCTGGTGGTTTGAAAAAATATTAGCAACATGACGAATAGTAAATCAGTAATATAGATGTGAATAGCTGGATAAGATATGTCCTGTAATAAGTAGACTTTTTTCAATGGCTTACTATCACAGCACTTAATTTTTCTGGTGGTTTCTGGAAATAATAGCAAAATATGAATAATAAATCAATAATACTTTCATAGCATTTAATTTTTCTGATGGTTTGAAAAAAATATTAGCAAGATGAATAACATATGAGTGAGACCGATATAAGATGGTAAAGTAAAGCACGCCCTGTATATAATAGGTATACTATATATTGATTTACTACGAGTCATTATCCCAACACTCATTTATCACGAGATGTCTCAATAACAGGAACCGAACATTTTCAGTTTGGGCGTGTTTTGAGGATGTTTTGGTGTGTTTGGGTGTGTTTTGAGGTATTTTTGTGTTTTTTGGTGTGTTTTGAGTTGTTTTGGGCCGTTTGGGTGTGTTTTGCGATGTTTTGAGTGTATTTTGGTATATTTTGGTGTGTTTGGAGGGGTTTTTGTGTGTTTTGGGGTGTTTTAAGTGTATTTTGCTGTGTTTTGGTATGTTTTGGGGTGTTTTGAATGTATTTTGGTGTGTGTTTTGCTGTGTTTTGAGGTGTTTTGGTGTGTTTTGGTGTGTTTCGAGGGTGTAAAATGGTACGGTAAAGCACGCCCTGTATATAATAGGCACACTACATATTGATTTGCTACGAGTCATTATCCCAACACTCATTTATCACGAGATGTCTCAATAACAGGAACTGAACACACGTAATTCCCTTCAAGCTAAAATGTTACCATGTTTTTCGTAAAGAACTCCACATATAGGCCGTGTTCATTAAGTCTGCACATGATTTATAACTCCAATCGCTAACACCTACCGTAAGTGTCACGAGAAATGACACTACCTCACAAATAACACCCTTCTTCGCACGTATGTCCCTTATCACTGTGTTCCTCATGACACACCCAACGCAATAGGGACAATTACTCGTCAAACTAACACTCTTTTTTCGTCGAGCGTGTAGAAAATTGTCAATACTTCTACGATAAAGGAAATAAAGAGGAATAGAAAAATGCATCTGTCCTTACATGTCCTACAGCGCAAAAGATACAATTACTACTACTTCCACATTACTTGTCATATTAACAGGGTTTTTTTCGTCGACATTGTAGAAAATCGTTACTGCCACAAAAAGAGAAAATAGGAATAGGAAAAATGCATCTGTTCTTTCATATCCTGCAACACAATATCTACAATTACAATAACCTCAGCATTACTCGCCTTACTAACACTTTTTACGTCGAGCTTGTAGAAAATTGTTACTGCTGCAAAAAGAAGCAAGAGTAATAGAAAAAAATGCATCTGTCTCTACATGTCCTACAACGCAATAGCTACAATTACTTTTACTTCAGCATTACTCACCATTATGACACCTATTTTTCCTCGAGCATGTAGAAAATTGTCGTTACAGTTACAAGAAAGAGGAACTAAATAGGAATATAAAAAATGCATCTTTCCCTACTTGTCCTACAACGCAAAAGGTACAATTATAATTACGTCAACATTACTCGCTATCATGACACCTATTTTTCCTCGAGTATATAGAAAATCATCATTATTGCTACAAAAAGAGGGAGTAAACAGGAACAGAAAAATAGTACATCCGTTCCTACATGTTACTCTCTAAGTAGAAGTACCAATGGTTGTCAAGATGTGTGGCTTGTCATAGCCACTTTACACCCTGACTATGCGAGAAGTTTATTATTCAAGCAAGATTCGGGGAAGTTGTCAGCCGGAGGAAGAGAAGAAGGGAGTCGTCATGCAATAAGGGAATAGAGAAAAACAAAATACGTGTTAGAGAAAAATGAAGACTTAAGTAGAGTGGAGGAAAGAAGGAAAGAGGAAAACGAAAGAAGAACAAGAGGACTTTAAAAAGGGGTAGAAACTATAGAGAACACAAAAATAAAACAACAATAACAAGGAGGAGAAGAAGTACAAGAGCAAAATCCATAAGTAGAGTGGAGAAAAGAAGGAAAGAAGACGAAAGAAGAACAAGAGGACTTTAAAAAGGGGTAGAAAACGATAGAGATCACAAAAAGAAAACAACAATAACAACAATAACAAGGAGGATAAGTATAAGAGCAAAATCCAGAAGAAAGACACGCAAATACCACCATTATGGGCCTCGCAGTGAAGTGACTGGCAGACGGGTTGCTTTATAACTTAGTATTGATTCACCCTTGCCATGTTTACTCAAGAGGCATGTCACAAAGAGCCACAAGCGTCACTGGCGAAATGCGGCCTGTTACCTCTCTACTTGCTATTGTCAATTGGAAGAATCTAGCGCTACTTAACGTGCCAGAAATGAATAAGACAAAGAAGTGAACATTGCAACAACTTCATAAAGGTCATAAGTGCATTTTTTATCATTACTTAGCGTTCAGTATTACCACATGTCGCTGTTTGCATTTCGTGTACTCGTTGCTACTGAGAAAGTCATTGGGTATTTGAGTAGGAGTGACTTCATGGACAATTCTTTATTTTCATACTGGAAATCTCTCATCTGACGGGACTTTGAGTTAGAGAAGGTCGATATGAATGTCTCTCTCTCTCTCTCTCTCTCTCTCTCTCTCTCTCTCTCTCTCTCTCTCTCTCTCTCTCTCTCTCTCTCTCTCTCTCTCTCTCTCTCTCTCTCTCTCTCTCTCTCTCTCTCTCTCTCTCTCTCTCTCTCTCTCTCTCTCTCTCTCTCTCTCTCTCTCTCTCTCTCTCTCTCTCTCTCTCTCTCTCTCTCTCTCTCTCTCTCTCTCTCTCTCTCTCAAGTAATCTTTCTTCTAGTTCCCTGTTTCTTCCCAAGAGTGGGTGAAACTGACGTGGCGGTATTGAAGTCTACTCGAATCTTCCTCCTTCACACTCTGAACCTCGCGTGTCCGAATAAAAGCTCCCACTAATGTAGAAATAATACATTAGCAACCGAATCATGTGCAGTGTCAGTATATAAAAAAGCGTACCTGTGTGTGTGTGTGTGTGTGTGTGTGTGTGTGTGTGTGTGTGTGTGTGTGTGTGTGTGTGTGTGTGTGTGCGTCTCGTGCCGTGCCGGAACATGCGGCAGTGAATGGTGGGCGTGGTAAAGGTGAATTAATTATGATCAATGTAGTGACGCGCCATCAAGTAAAAGTTAATAGGTGGGTGTTGTTTTTTATTGTGTGTGTTTTTTAAGGTAGTATTACAGAGAGAGAGAGAGAGAGAGAGAGAGAGAGAGAGAGAGAGAGAGAGAGAGTGAGTGAGTAAATGAAACAGAGACAGGAAGACAGAGACAGACAGAGAGAGAGAGAGAGAGAGAGAAACAGACGCACGCACACACACACACACACACACACACACACACACACACACACACACACACACACACACACACACACACACACACAGAGAGAGAGAGAGAGAGAGAGAGAGAGAGAGATTGTGACAAATGATGAGAAAATCACACCATGAATTATGGACTCGGATATTGCACAAAAAAGTAAGAGAAAAGTTGTAGGCATCTTCTTTTATTACTTCAAAAGAAAAAAGAAAAGAAATATGAGAAATGTAATTAGCAAAATTGAAAATATAACTACAAAAGTTGAAACTGTAAACCGTTGTAAATATAAACGAGGGAAAGTAAAAAGTAACTGATATTTATTATTATTATTATTAGTAGTAGTAGTAGTAGTAGTAGTATTGTTATTATTATTATTATCATTATCATTATTATTATCATTATTATTTTTTTTTATTATTACTATTATTATTTTATTAAGGAAATTGACATCTTTTATATACAGTACTTCTGAAAACTGTTGTTAATAAAACGCCTCCCCTGTCAACTCCACCCTTAACACATTTTGACCTTGAGATTTGTGTTCGCGTAGACTGTTTTATTGACGTTAGAAAGGGTCCATGAAGGTCAGAAGATTAATGGCCACACTCTTCACTATTCTAAACCCCCACACATGAGTTTCTGAAGGTGTATAAAATCACCAAATAGTAAGATAAGTGAATATGAAAACGCGTCATGGTACTGGATGAGTTAAGGAAGACAATTCTAGCTGAAGACTCAGAAAGACAAAAGGATAAATAGATAAAAGATCCACTGAAGACGTCAATCCTAAAAGAGAAATTACAAAAAAAAATGTGTCGTGAAACCTTGACAAAATTTGAGTCACAGGCAGCAGGAAACACAGAATCCTGCAGAGTGTGTCAATATGAAAGCAACAGTGAAAAATAAAATCAGAATGAAAAGTAGCAAGTAAAACAAAAGGAAAAGAGTAACAGTACAGAAAACAATGAGCGTTTAAAATAAAACAAATATCCCAGTACTCCTCCCTATGTCCCTGGCCTCCTTCACCCTGTCCCTTCCTATTCTCCCTTTGTGGTTGTTCTGGTCTCTTATGGATACTGGGGTCGCTAAAATGAGTAACACCATTTAAAGCAACAGTCAAAAACCAGAATGAAAAGTAGCAAGTAAAGAAAAGGAAAAGAGAAAACAGTCCAGAAATAAATTAACGTTTAGTATGAAGCAAATAAAAAGAAAACGAAGTAACACCATTTAAAGCAACAGTCAAAAAAACAGAATGAAAAGTAGCAAGTAAAGAAAAGGAAAAGAGAAAACAGTACAGAAAAGAATGAATGTTTAATAAGAAGCAAATAAAAAGAAAACGAAGTAACACAATTTAAAACAACAAGCGTGTACTAGGAATCCACTCGATAGAATAAGGAGTGAGGGACAATATTCAAAGTAACACCGTGCATTAAGTAGCAAAGAGACCAAAGAAAACAAGTGAGCATTTAAGGTAACAGACGTTCATGAAGTGGCGAATGAGCAGAAGGAAAACAAGTAAGAGTAGAAAATAACAAGCACGCACAGGTGTAAACAAAGAGGTAACGGAGTGTACAGCCATCACAACCTGTCTTAATTAACGTGTGAAGTGTAAGGGATAGTTCAACACGCGGCACTGTCAATCATTATCCCCGTATAGTCAATACTTCATACAAAGAATAAACTGTCCACACACTAACGTTTACAGTCCATTAGCGAGTATACTGAGAGACAAGTTTACATAAGCTCTCTCTCTCTCTCTCTCTCTCTCTCTCTCTCTCTCTCTCTCTCTCTCTCTCTGTCCGGTATCCCGTTCCAAGAAGTTAATTGAGGGTAATACTTATGTAAACCTTTCCGTCTATTGCTTGGGGCGCCATATGACCTCGTTATGATGGTGATGTTATGTAATATTCTCGCTGCTGTGGCTATCCTGTGTTGACATTCTCAGTACTGGAGAAAATGTTGGCGTGGGCACAGACGGGAGAGAGGGAGAGAGAGAGAGAGAGAGAGAGAGAGAGAGAGAGAGAGAGAGAGAGAGAGAGAGAGAGAGAGAGAGAGAGAGAGATTGCATTGGCCTTCATGCTATTACACAGTAGGTTTTTTACATAATTTATGAAGGCTTAGATTCCATAAAACCCAAAGGCTATATACAGAGAGAGAGAGAGAGAGAGAGAGAGAGAGAGAGATGAGGAAGACGGCAGAAGAGCTTAGTTTATACATTTTAGACTCGAGATAAATTTACAAGACTATAAAATGAAACTATGCCTAAATACTTTAAGATTCACCATTGTTTAGCGGTCAAAGGATTAATTCAAGGCTGGGTCAATAGCTTTTCTTTTCTTTACTCGTGTACGGTAAAGAGAAGGAAGACAAAAAGAAGACTCGCCTGTAAACCCTTGACCTTTTGATTAACCCGTCTGTTCCTCCTTTATTTAAGTTTTCCTATCACGTTGAACTGTTTGGGGTAAGATAGTACTAGAGTAGGATATAAAGTAAAAATCTGCCTTGATGAATAACTAGAGGAGTGATGGGCAAGGTAACACAATAGGCTGACGAGCAGATTAGTGTGCAGGAAGGAGGCGCCGCTAACAATGTTGATTGCTACAGAACACAAAGGAGGCTTCAGGAGGCATGCAGCGCGCCGGCCACGAAAGCTCCTTCACGTATGATAAGGTGAGTCACGACCGTCATCTTCACTGCACTCAGGAACAACGCTCTATTACTTCACCATCAGCTGCTTTCAATGCGCCTCGCTGCCAGGATGATTACTTCAGTCTCTCAGCGTTGCCCTTAACAAAATAAATCAATAAAGGTGTGTAACTTTGATAAATGCAAGTAAATAAGGAAAGCATGTTCAGCGATACACTGTCAGTTTTTGGAATTAATCTGTGAAGGTAGAGATACAAAATTAACAGAATAAATAAAACATTGTGTATTGCTAAAAATCTGTAGGTGAATAAGTTAGAAAAAAGTATTTAGCGACACGATGAAATGAATATTTGGTGTGTCTAACTACGTGCAAGAGAAATTCCAGTCATGAGTAGATATGTATGCTGTTTAATTACTGAGGAAGATATTTAGAAGTTGTCTAACTACTAATTTACTATTGCTACTCACAGCATCGATCTTTGTGTGTGTCTATGCATATATAAAGAAATTCAGTAAATGAGTTGATATACGAGTATGATACTTAGCAAGAGTACATGTGAATAATGTTTGACTCCTAATGTTTGCCCTACCTAGTGGTCAAAAAGGTATGCATATTCTCTTTACCTCTAATGTACTTCCTGCCTCGTGACTAGAAACAACGCATGAATATGTATCAATGTCGTAACCAATAAGCTTTGATCGAGATGTGATGCCATTATAGTTGGAAAAAGTGTTACTCTCTCTCTCTCTCTCTCTCTCTCTCTCTCTCTCTCTCTCTCTCTCTCTCTCTCTCTTACACACTTCCAGCAAGTTACATTAATCTTCAAATGACTGTTAGCAATTATTGGCAGATGAAACTCTATTGTGCTATTTAATTCACCAAAAAAAACAATGAATAAAGGTATACATAAGCTGTTAAACCCTTAATGTACCACTCACACCCTCAGGACTTCGTAAAGAAACGCACCGTAGCGGACATGACTGACTTGATGTGCCAGGAATCCACAGCTCACGGCATCGGTCACACGTGGAACAACCGCCGAAACCTCCTGGGAGTGTTCTGGTTCCTGGTGACCGTCTCCCTCTCCGCCTTGCTTCTCTACGTTGCCATCACTCTCTGCTTGGATTTCATGTCGCGGGAGGTTCAGTCGCAGGTTCTCAGCTCTAAATCTCTTTATAGTTTCTGCTTAACCCCTTCAGTACCGTGACGCGTTTTCATATTAATTCTACTTACTATTTGGTGACTTTATACAGCTTCAGAATCTTATTATGGGAATGAAATAGTGAAGACTGTGGCCATTAATCTTCTGACCTCCATAGACCCTTCCTAATGTCAATAAAATGGTCTAATCGTACACAAACTCAAAGTAAAAACGTGTCCCAGTATTGAAAGGGTTAATTCTGCTTACTGTTTGGTGATTTTATACAGCTTCAAAAACTAATGTGGGGGACTAAAATAGTGAAGGCTCTGGCCATTAATCTTCTGCCCTCCATAGACCCTTCCTAATGTCAATAAAAGGGTATAATAGTACACAAACTTAAGGTAACAAAAAATGTGTCCCAGTATTGAAGGGGTTAACACCAAACGATGAAATACAATAAATAGATAAACAGATAATAAAGACTGGTGATAATGATGATAATAATGATGGTGATGATAATGATGTAGTTGTAGTAGTAATAAAAACTGCTTTCCTTCTTTCATTTCCTTCTCTGTTTTTTTTTTTTTTTTTTTTTTGTTCTCTTCCTCTTCGTTGTTTCTCTTTTTCTTTCCTATTCCTATTTGTTCTTCTTCCTCTTTCTGACTATTCTTCTTCCCTCTCCTTTTCTCCTCCTATTCCTTCTCTCTCTCTCTCTCTCTCTCTCTCTCTCTCTCTCTCTCTCTCTCTCTCTCTCTCTCTCTCTCTCTCTCTCTCTCTCTCTCTCTCTCTCTCTCTCTCTCTCTCTCTCTCTCTCTCTCTCTCTCTCTCTCTCTCTCTCTCTCTCTCTCTCTCTCTCTCTCTCTCTCTCTCAGGTCTACAACTCATTTCCTCACACTGGCTTCATACTAGTCTCCTCCTCCTCCTCCTCCTCCTCCTCCTCCTCCTCCTCCTCCTCCTCCTCCTCCTCCTCCTCCTCCTCCTCCTCCTCCTCCTCATCTTCCTCTTCCCCTTCCCCCAGAGTAAGGTGTATGTGTCCTTCCAGACGGCAGTGAAGCTCAAGGGTGACCACGGGCTTCAGTTACCCTCAGTGGTGTTGTGTAACCGTGCCTTCTTCTCTCGCAGGAAACTGGAAGGTGAGTGACGGATTTTAGTAACAGCTGGGGTAGAGGCAGGAGGAGGAGGAGGAGGAGGAGGAGGAGGAGGAGGAGGAAGAAGTAGAAGAGTAGGAGGTCGTAAATAAGGGAAGGGATTATACAAGTGGAAGGGAAAGAGGGAGGGAAGGAATATGAAGAGGAGAAGGGTAGGAGGGGAGGAAAGAAAGAGAGGGGGGGAAGAATTAGGAGGAAGAGAAAAAGGAGAAGCAGATGAGTAGTTGGAGAGGGAGAAGGAAAAAGAGGAGGAAAAGAAAGGAAAAGGAAACAAGGAAAATGAAGGGAAGAAGAACGAAGGAGACCAAACATGAAAAAGGAAAGAAAGATGAACTAGCAGGGAAGATAAAAGAAAGCAGAATAAATAGAAAAAAAGGAGAGAAAAAGAACAAGTAGATAAGAGGGAAAGAAAAGAATAAGCAGGCCAAAGGGAATAAAGAAGAAAGAAGGAAGGAGACTCACAAAGGAGAAATTCAACTGTGTGTGTAGTTTGTTAGTTCGGTAAAGAAAATTAAAGACCCGGGTTGGAATGAAGTTTTGTGACATGCAGTTCGATAATACAGTGGGAAAAAGTTCTTATTCTCGGAAGCATTTAAAGTAACGTGAATAGCTTATCGATGTAATAAGCGGTGTAAAGAAATTTCCGCTCAGTCAGTCATCACCAGGTAAGCGGTGATGTATTAAAGATGTCACTCATAACCTTGAAGCTGTATTGAGGAACATACAAACACGCTCTGCTTAGTGTAGTGTTGGGATTGCCTCCTTCAGTACTGGGACGTATTTTTACCATGAGTATTGGGTTTGATTAGACGATTTTGTTTACATTACGAAAAGTCTACGAAGGTCAGCTTATTTATGGCCAGAGTCTTGACTAGTTTAATCCCCACGTAAGTTTCTGCAGGTGTATGAAATCACCAACTACTCCTTCGGTACTGGGACCCATTTTTACCATTATTAGACGATTTTATTTACATTACGAAGGGTCTATAGAGGTCAGATTATTAATGGCCTCAGACTGCACTGTATTTTAATCCCCACGGTAGTTTCTGAAGGTGTATGAAATCACCAAATACTCCTTCGGTACTGGGGCGCATATTCACCATGATAAGACGATTTTATTTACATTAGGAAAATTCTATGAAGATCAGAAGATTAATGGCCAGAGACTTCACTATTTCAATCCCTTCGTAAGTTTCTGAAGGTGTATAAAATCATCAAATAATAAGCAGAAAGAATATAAAAACATGCTCTGGTACCGAAGGAGTTAAATAGTTTATATTTATCCACACTCTTCACACGCACCGCCACGACCACCACAAGGAGAGAAGAAAGATAAGATAAACGAACCGTAGCTTGGCAAAATGCATGTGACAGTGGAATCATCAGCATATTTAACTTGTATCTTTGAAAATTGATTTGTAACAAGACTGGAAACCTTTTAGTTATTTTTTTACTTCACATTTTAGGGAAGAAATAATTAAAAAGCTTTTTCTATTTATTTCCTCTTGTGTTTAAGTTTTATTCTCTTAAAATAAATGCAGAAGTCAATTAAAGATCTTTTCCAATGAACTTTCCATTTGATTTATTTACTTTTTTATTATATCGCTGTGTTTGGTTAGTCTCCTTAATATGTATAGAAGATTTTTGTATTTTTTTTTTTTTTTTCTAGTGTTGGGATATTTGCAAAACAAAATGTATGACTATTTTCTCCTTTATTTTTTCCACTAAAAGGGATATTTATAAAAGAAAACGTGTGGCTTTATTTCCTTTTTTTTCAACAATTGGTATATGTAGTGATGAAAATATATACCGTTTTATTGCCCTTTTTTTTATGTAAGAGGGAGAACTGAGGTTAAAAAAATATATTAGAAAAAAACGCCCACTCGAATTGCAGTCTCCCTAAAAGATATGAAAAATTAGTCAAAAGAGAGGGACAAATGTCTGGACACCTAATTACAGCAATGTGTATGTTTATAGAAGAAAACGTGTGGCTTTGTTTTATTCTTTTCCAACTGTGAAAATATAGAGAGAAGAAAATGCTTGATTATATTTTCCTTTCTCTTCCCAATAACCGGTATATGTAGAGAAAGGAATATGTATGACTATATTCACCTATATGGTTTTGTTTCACTTTCTTTTCCCAACAATCAGAGGAAAAAGTGTAGGGTTATATTTTCTTTCTTTTTCTCACCAATGGATATAAGTAAAGGAAAAAAATATATGGTTTTATTTCCCTTTCTTTTCCCAACCATCAGAGGAAAAAGTGTAGGGTTATATTTTCTTTCTTTTTCTCAACAATGGATAATAGAAGAAAATTTATGGGTTCCTTTTTTTTTTTTTGCAGCAATGGGGATCAGCAGCAGCTTGACTCACTACCTCGTCGCCTCCGTCGGCTCCACCTTCGTGCTGCGCGAGACTCAGAGCGGGTCAGACCGGGCCATGTTCTGGGAGGAAGGACACGCAGAGCTACAGCGCATTATGGCTGACAGAAACATGACCTTCGCTGACCTTATCCAGGCTGTCTCCTACACGTAAGGCTGGCTAGGGTGCTCTCTCTCTCTCTCTCTCTCTCTCTCTCTCTCTCTCTCTCTCTCTCTCTAGTCTGGGTTTTTTTCAGTTTTTGTCTTTATTTTGTTAGATTACTTCTATATTTGTTATTTTTATGTCTAAAAAGTAGTATTATAACTTTTCCATTAGCATAACTTCTTTTCCCTTCTCCTGCTCTTCTTCTTCTTTTTCTTCTTCCTTTTCTTCTTCTCTTTTCTTCTTCTTCTTCTTTCCTTCTTCTTCTTCTTCTTCTTTTCTTCTTCTTCTTTTTCTTTTCTTTTCTTTTTCTTATTATTATTATTCTTTTTCTTTCTTTTCTTTTCTTCTTCTTCTTCTTCTTCTTCTTCTTCTTCTTCTTCTTCTTCTTCTTCTTCTTCTTCTTCTTCTTCTTCTTCTTCTTCTTCTTCTTCTTCTTCTTCTTCTTCTTCTTCTTCTTTCTTCTTCTTCTTCTTCTTCTTCTTCTTCTTCTTCTTCTTCTTCTTTTTTTTTCTTTTCTTTTCTTTTCTTTTTCTTTTTCTTCTTCTTCTTCTTCTTCTTCTTCTTCTTCTTCTTCTTCTTCTTCTTCTTCTTCTTCTTCTTCTTCTTCTTCTTCTTCTTCTTCTTCTTCTTCTTCCTCCTCCTCCGTCAGGTGTCAAGAGATCATACTGCAGTGCATCATCGGGGCGCGCCGTCTGAACACCGCCGAATGCTGCTCAGGGTTCACCAGCGCGCGGACTATGACAGGAGTGTGCCACGTGTACCTCGCCTCTGCCGCCGACGCCCAGCCCGCGGAGGGAGAACACATGGGGCTGTCCTTCTACATCAACATTACAAGGGATGACTGGCCTGGTAAGAGTCCCTGAGCTAGACTGACATAGATGGTGAAGAATAGAGTTTTAACCCCTTTAGTACAATGACGTGTTTAATATTCATTCTGGTTATTATTTGGTGATTTTATACAGCTTCAGAAACTCATAAAAGGGATTAGAATAGTGAAAACTGTAGCCATTAATCTTCTGACCTCCATAGACCCTTCCTAATGTAAATAACATAATCTAAACACACCTAAACTCAAGGTAGAAATGCGTCCCAGTACTTAAGGAGTTAACAGTAGATGAAAGAAGAAAAGAGTGGAGAATTAACCCTTTCAGTACCATGACACGTTTTTTTTTTCTTATCATGCTTACTATTTAGTGATTTTATACAGCTTCAGAAACTTATGTGAGGGATTGAAATAGTAAGACTGTGGCCATTAATTTTCTGACCTTCATAGATTACTCCTAATGTAAATTAAATTGCTTAATTCTACACAAAAGTCATGGTAAAAATGCGTTCCAGTACTGAAGGGGTTAAATGGAATAGAGATAAGAAGTTGTGGATGCGTTTGATTGTTGCATACTTGTCTTGTCTGTCTGTCTATATATTCATTGCTTCGGATTAGGAGATGGAAGTAGTTTGAATCGTTTGAAACATCTTGAAGCATTTGTTTATAGATTTCACGCAAGTTTACAAGGTTTTACTGCTCAGGTTAGCCAAAACTTTTCAATGGTAGTCGTTAGTAATTGTCCTGACTGATTATTTGTTTTGATATACTCAGGGTTTTCAAGAGATTTTTCATAATTTTAGTGGTGCTTTTAACCGTTTCTGTACCATGCCGCGTTTTTATATCTATTCTGGTTACTATTTTAGGCGATTTTATAGAGCTTCAGAAACATATGTGGGGATTAAAATAAGAAATACTCTGGACATTAATCTTTTGACCTCCATGGATCCCTGCTAATGCAAAGAAAAACCATCTAATCATACCCCAAAATCAAGGTAAAAATGCGACTCAGTATTGAAGAGGTTAAGATTCTGCACTATGGGTGGGAAAACATCCATGAGAATGCTATTAATTATTTCCGTAGCCTTTGAAAGAATCCTGAGAGAAGAAAGTAGGTCCAAATACGGGTTAGATCACAGTTTTTCAGTGCAGTAGATTCAAAGAAGCATCACACAAAGTCGAAGTAGTAGCTTTTATTTATCTGTCTACTATGAAAGAAAACGAGAAACATTTGAACTTATGAATGAGTGGTGGTGGTGGTGGTGGCGAGAAAGGCTGGTTAGTTCCGTGGTGATGGCGCGAGTTTGATCCTGACCCACCGCAGTTACTTGGTGAGATTGTTGGTGCTTTTTCTTCAACCCCAGCTAAGGATTGGCTACAAACTGACATGTCTGCGTTAATGAACCTTGTGCAGTCGATAGGCATTAACTCCTTCAAATAACATAACCCATTTTCATATTCATTCTGTTTACTATTTGGCGATTTTAGACAGCTTCAGAAACTTATGTGGGGATAAAAATAGTGAAGACTCTGGTCATTTCCTTCTTCCCTCCACAGACCTTTCCTAATATCAATAAAGTCATCAAATCATACCCAAAACTCATGGTAATAATGTGTCCCAGTACTGAAGAGACAGGTCTGTTCATGGGGAACCTCAGCTTCAGTAGAAACAGAATAACCAACGTTGACACAAACAACATTCTGAGATGTCGAAACGTCTGGATATAAAGATGAAAGGAAGAAAATGGTTAAGAAAATAAAGATGTTTGTGTCAACGTTGGTTATTCTGTTTCTACTGAGTAATGAAGGAGTTAAGTACAAGCCTGTCCTTGTTGGTGGCGGGGCGACAGATCTGGACCCTCGCATCCTGGACGTCTCCCACACTGCTAAGGTTGGGCTTCAGGCAACACTCACCAGCAATCACACGCACCCCGGCCACGTGGTGCTAGGGAAGGGCGCCGTACTGCAGCCTGGCATCCTCACCTCTGCCACCGTCACCCTTACTGTGGTAGGATACACAAGTTATTTTTTACTGTTTTTGTCTCATTGTGTTTGATAGTGATTATACTTACGTTATTTATCAAGGTTTATTTTGCACACGCTATGGTTTATTCTCTTGTTCTTGTGTGATTGTGTTGCTGTGGTTTATTTCACGTGAGTAGGTATTGATGGGTGTTTCTCTTATCTTGTTTTTTATCTTACTATGCCATTATCAAAGTTTATTACACGAGTAGTGGTGGTAATAATGAAAGTTTCTCTAGTTTTTGTCTTATTATGTTATTATCAAGGTGAACTTCACGTGTAGTGGTGGTAATGTGTTATTATCAAGGTTTATTTCACGTGTAGTGGTGATAATGTGTTTCTCCAGTTCTTGTCTCTGTGTGTTATTATCAAGGTTTATTTCAATAGTGGCGGTAATAATGTATAGTAATGTATTTTTCTCTAGTTCTTGTCTTACTGTGTTTGATATCACTAGTTATCTTACGTGCACTGGTGGTAACAATGGTTTCTGGTGCCGCGTGCTGGTGTCAGGTGCGGGACATCGGCATCAAGACCATGCTGGACCTGTCTGAGTCGCAGTGTCTGCCGTTGGCTGGCATGCAACCATTACCAGAACTCCAAAACTTCCTCGACACGGAACCCAACTGTGACCTTCGCGCCACTCGCTCCTGCCTCCGTAGATTTTGCAACTGTACTCTCTACTCCCTGAGCATCCCCGGCGGTAGGTTGTGGCCCGCCCGCCTCTCTGTTCTGCCACAGGACACCTCGCTTAGACCATTATGGAACTCTTTTGCACCATACCATGACCACTCTCAAAATGTTCTGATTGAAGTTGCACAGATTTTAAAGGCGTTTTTTCTGGTTTTAGAGGATTGACAATATTTCTATATGAACAGGAAAAATACTCCTGAGTAATTACGAGTTTTGAAAGACGTTTTGTTTATGGTTCTAGTGATAGATTAAAAAGATTTACACATTAACAACAGTAGAAATGCTCTTGAAAACCAGACTAATCATCTTTGTGGCCTTAAAAATAGTCGTGGTGAGAAAACAAAACACTCCCGCCTTGGACCTTTTACATGATGGCTAACTTTATGATGGACTGGGAGATACTGCCTTGGAAGATACGCAATAGGCCTGTAACATTCACCACGACGATCTACCAAGCGTAATGTGCCACTCTTACCTCCATGCCGGCAGACAAAGTCCCTCTGTGCGTGCTGGTGGACAAGATGCACTGCCACGGGTTGCTCCGCCGCGGCTTGGTGGAAGACAGCCTCCCTGAAACCAGTAGCTTCGCCCTCAAACCGAGGTCCTCCGCCGAGATATGCCTGGCAGAAGGTGAGAGAGAGAGAGAGAGAGAGAGAGAGAGAGAGAGAGAGAGTGGGGAAAGAAAAATAAAGAAAATGAATGAGTGAAAGCAAAGGAAAATAAAAAAGAAAATAGGGGTGAATGAAAGAGAGACAGACAGACAGACAGAGACAGAGAGACAGAATTTACCACACAGGCATGAAAACAAGAAGCGAGTTTAGCAGACCAACTCCTCCTCATACTAAGGATAATCATGTTTCCTCAAATTCAGCAGCTTTTATTGTATTGCAGGTTATACAATATAGGAAGAGGAGAAACACTAGCCTGTTATAACACATATTTAACCACAACTACACAGTCCCTCTTTTACATGTCCCGTGTAGTTTTCAGGGGCTATGATGCTCTTTCACTATCCAACATCGTATTTTGTTATTTGAAACTTTGCGCCATATTCAGAAACGTTTCCTCTCTTGCAACGATCCTATTTAAAGACCACAGAGATGATTAGCCGAGTTCTAAGGAGTATTTTTCCTATTGATAATGCAGAAAACTTGTGAACATGTCACTAGAATTCCAGAAACATCCTTAGAAATCTGTGTCACATATAGAGCCCTTTGAAAATGGTGAAGGTTCGGCGCGGAAGTGTTTTAGAAGTGATGATAGCTGTACCATATTTAGACTCGTATTCTCAAACACTCCTCTGCTTCACCTTCATCATTTCAAAAGTCTTTATTTGAATTTACACGAGATTTTTTTTTTTTAAGTGTTTTTATGATTTTAGAGGCAAAGTGACAAGATTTTTTTTATTATTGACTGGAAAAATACTCTTGAAAATTCCGCTAATTATCTTTGTGACTTTAGAAAATAGTCGTGGTGAGAGAGCAAAGTGTTTCTGAATATGGATCTTAGTGTCATTTTTTGTACTTTATGAAGAAGCAATGAGTAAAGAAGCTTTCATTATATACTTCCTTTTGTGTGTTCAGGTCCTGCTGTTTTGAAATAAATGTACTCGTATACTTAGTTGATGGATTCCGCAGTGCCCTAGCTAAGCATGTTGTCTCGTGTCAGCCCGGCGTGGGTGTAGGCGTCTGTGTGAGCGGCACGACTTCACCTCAGCCACCAGCCACCTGCCCGTGCCGCCCTCCCTCTACCAACATCTCGTGCAGCAGTTCTCTCTCTCCAACGGGTCAGACGCTCCTACTGTTGTCTTTGTAATTCGTAGATGCGAAATTGATTATAACGTTCCTGGTTGTATTCTGTCATTGTTAACGACATGTTACTACTGCTTCTACTACTACTACTACTACTACTACTACTACTACTACTACTACTACTACTACTACTACTACCTACCTACCTACCTACCTACCTACATATCTACCTTTCTAGTAATACCAATACTACTATGAGTGTTTTAATAACTTTATGTAAGGACTAAGGAATTTGTGTCGTGGGAGAAGAGTAGTAGTAGTAGTAGTAGTAGTAGTAGTAGTAGTAGTAGTAATAGTAGTTGTAGTTATTATTGTTGCGCTAACAGTCACATTAACACCACCAGGAGCGACATGGCTATCTTGACGGCCTTCTACCCTGACCTTCGCTACACGGAGGTTAAGATCTGGCGCAAGAACCTCCTGCATTTCTTCTGTGAGTCCTCTCCGGCAACTGTGATCATACGTGCACTAATAAAGCAAACCAGATTCATTGACACAGGGAAGATACAAGGAAACGAGGCTGTTGGATAGATTAGCTTGGCCGAGTGTTCAGGCAAGATAAATTTTACGCGAGTGGGAAATCGACTTACATCAAAGGGTATACACAATACTAATCATGCAGCACTGATGTATTTTTAGATAGATTACTTTTATTTTCCATTCGTTGTATAATGCAGACGAATTTAACTCCTTCAACACTGAGACGCGTTTTCACTTTGACTTTTGAGTATGATTACACGATTTTATTTGCATTAGGAAGGGTCCATAGAGGTCAGAAGATTAATGGCCACAGTCTCCACTATTTTACTCACGCACATGAGTTTCTGAAGCTGCATGAAATCACTATATAGTAAGCAGAATGAACATGGAAACGCGACATGGTACTCAAGGGATTAAACACTTTGACTTTAGTTCTATAATGCAATACTAAAAACTCGAAGACTATCACACGCTATCTCATGAAATCACTTTTAGACTAGCTGATGCATTTCCGTGAAAATTTCTTCTTCAATAACTGAGGAAAGGAAGCATGGAGTACAACACGCACGCGCAGTATAGCAAACTTATGAACGCAACACTTTTCTATGGAAGAGGGGAAGCTGGCCAAGGGCAACAAAAAAATCTAACAAAAAAGCCCCATTGATTGCCAGTCCCCTAAAAGGTTAGAAGAGTTAGCCAAAAGTCTGGGACAAATATCTTTGAACTACACGCAACACTAGTTTATCTTTGTCCCTTCAGTACCTGGACGCGTTTTCATATTCATTCTGGTTACTGTAAGGCGATTTTATGCAGCTTCAGAATCTTACGCGAGGATTGAAATAGTGAAGAGTCTGGTCATTAATCTTCTTACCTCCATAAACCCTTTCTATTGCCAATAAAAGCATCTAATCGATTCAATTCATGATAAAAATGCGTTCCAATACTGAAGGAATTAATCATCTCACTGACGATATATTTGTAGTGAGCGCCTCCTTTCCCCCGTCCAGGCACGCTCGGGGGCTACACTGGGCTACTCCTCGGCTGCTCTATCGTCACCTTCTTCGAGTTCTTTGTTTACATAGGACTCATCATTGCGGTCGTGTTCAAGAACCTCAGGGCAAGTCAGCAGACAGTCCATCCAGCCACCAAGGTCTTTCTCAAGGACACCCACTGACTGGTCTTCTCATCTTCCTATACGAGTGAAAAGCAAAGACTTGTTTTAATACACACAGATGAGACAAGGACGGTTTTCTCTCCATCGTTTCTTTTTTATGACATATTTCCCTTAGTTGTGTGTGTGTGTGTGTGTGTGTGTGTGTGTGTGTGTGTGTGTGTGTGTGTGTGTGTGTGTGTATAGAATGAAGCCACCGAGAGATCGTTACTAGGGTTCTTATGGTTATTTTTGTCTTATTCGTAATGCAGAATCCTTGTTGAATTGTTGGGATCCTGAAAGTCTAGAAAATCGTAAACTTCAACAAAGCCTGGTGAGAGAAAATGAGATGGGAAGCCGATATGTGTGAGAATCCAGTTCCCTGTTTTTTGTCTTGTCACGTGTTTCACCACAGCGATCTCAGGACACTTGTGACAGCCACTGCACTGCTCATGTGACGAAACACCTGTAATACTTCATAAACACCTGTAACACTCATAAACACCTGTAACACTTCCATAAACACCTGTGATACTTCATGAACACCTGTAACACTTCATAAACACCTGTAACACTTCAAAAACACCTGTAACACCTCATAAACATCTGTAACAGTTCCATAAACACCTGTAACACTTCCATAAACACCTGTAACACCTCATAAACACCTGTAACACTTCCATAAACACCTGTAACACCTCATAAACACCTGTAACACTTCCATCAACACCTGTAATACTTCATGAACACCTTTAACACTTCATAAACAAACCAGAAACAACACAGAGATGAACACAAACGAAATACAAAACAAATCAACGGACTTTTAAGAAACTTGAACCATGCTTTCTTTCATTCACCTTCCAAAAACGATATGCTTATTTGGATTTTATTATATGTGTATTTATTCATTTATTCCTGCGTCAGATGGCCATTCCTTGACACACGGAGGTTAAAAGTACATGTGACTTATAATATCACCAGGTAAAAGGTACTAATAACAGGTAATTACGTTGATAGTTTAAGTGTTTAGGGAGGTAGTGGTGGTGGTGATGGTGGTGGTGGTGGTGGTGGTGGTGGTGCAGTGGACACAAGGTAATTTCAAAGAGCAACAGCCATTTACGTCCTAACGAGGCTGTTTGATTTTAGTGCACCAATCTACATTAAGTATTGCATAACTATAGTGACAGTACAAAGGAACAGAAAGGAGTAGTTTGTGGTTAGTTATTTATTATTACTGCATTGCGTGTGTGTGTGTGTGAATGTTTGTTAGTATGGTGATTAGGTGTGTGTGTGTGTGTGTGTGTGTAAAGGTGTGTTTCTTTATTCGCCTCTGTGACATGAAGTTCGATAGTTACCCATAATGACTGTCCTATTAAGCAATACAGAGGATACTGAACAGTGTAACAATGTGGGTGAAAGTGCTGTGTAGTGTGAAGAGGGACTATACTAATGGTGGTGGTGATGGTGGTGGTGGCGTGGGCGGTGAGGTTTTAGATTCCGCCTGTAGGTAAGAAAAGAACGTATTACAGAGGTGGTGTTGCTGGTGGTTGTAATGGTATAATAAAAACATTACCAGCTCCTTATTGACTCTGCACTAACACGCTGACGCCGCTCCACTCATTTATCTCGCTATTTGGTTGTCAACTCATGTAGCCTCGGCAAATTTGACTTTATTGAGCGGTAACTCGGTACTCTTTATTCTTTCACGATCCCGTCGCGTTTTGTCCCTTCAAGAACGGGTTGCATCCAGGCCTTTCCTGATTACCAAAGGGCGTAACAAGGGCGAGCTATGAACAATAATGAATCTCCTAAGATGGTTCGATGCTTATGAACAAAACCTCGTGCTGGTTTCTCACGAGTTACTTTTGTTCATATAAGTGTTTTGTTAGGAAGTACAGAGGCCATTGAATTAATAGTGATAATAATAGATCATCATTATCACTCTTGCTTTCTTGTTTGTTCACTATATTATTACTTCTATAAAAATAGTTTATTCAGATATGTAAAGAATCTATATAAATATGTTTTGATTAAGTATCAGCCGTAGAAGTCTAACAATCCAGAAACAGCTCGAAAATTCATTGTTAGATTTGAGACAAGTATAATCTCAACAATGCCAGAATCGGAGATGTATTTTCGTCACGCTAATGAACACAAGATGATGGACATTGTTATCAGTTAGCGTGTAAAAACCCACCAGAAGGGATGTGGGACTGAAGTGATCCGAACTCCCACACTTATACCTTATGAACCCGCTCAAACTGCAGCTCAAGGCTCAGTAACAAGCAGCAGTGAAGCAGTGACGCCCCAGCCCCGACATCTCAAGGAAGATATCGCTCTCCTCAACGCAGCCGTGCCACTGCCCAGACGGACGCTCCACCCTGTGTATACTGATAAGTGATTAGCTATGTCGTAAACACACTTATTAGCTGTCCTTACTCTAACCTAAAACAACCACCACAAATCACGTTAACAAAAGATAAGGCACAAACATTAAAAGAAACATTCAATCATTAGATGCCTGTTAAGTGTAAGGTGACATTTATCACTTAATTCTAAATAAGTGATCTTCAACCTGATATGTCAGCCAAACAGCCGCGGAAAGTTAAAAAAAAATAAATAAATAATTATCTGAAGTCCTGAGCAGTAACAGGAAAGGAAGTATTCGAGGCACATTATCAATTCAAAATATAATTTGCCCTGGGACATACAATTTCGTCCTCTTAACCAATGAATGTTTTGTTTTTTTGTTTTTCAAGGAGTCACCAATTTAGCGAAAAAGTCGCTGAATTTACTACTTTTCGTGATATTTAGCTGCTGGTGGTGGTGGTGGTGGTGAAGTCTGTGTGGTGATGGACGTGTCGTAATGGCGGCGGGCAGTGGGGTATGGGCGGGTGGTGGGCCTATGTTGTGGTGTCGATGGACGCGTGTTGTGTGGTGAAGTTAGAGCCGTGGGTGGTGAGTTGGTGGTGGTGGTGGACGGCTGGGTGTAAGCTTTGGGTGGTGGTGTGGTGTGTTGCGTAGCGGCGGGACGTGGGCGTGTGTTGTGTGGAGGCGGCTTACCGTGGGCAGGGAGCAGTGAGTGGTGGCGGTGGTGGAGGTGGATGGGCGGTGGGCAGTCAGCTGGTGGTGATTGGTGGCATGTGTTGGGAGGCGTTGGGAGGTATTGGGAGGCGGGCAGTAACGGTAGGGCGTGACAAAGCACTGTATGTATTGTTTGTTTGTTTGTCATGTAAGGTGTGTGTGTGTGTGTGTGTGTCAGTGAATGTTGTGTATGCGATCAGAGTATCACCAAATCTCCCTTTCTCAAGCTATGACTGTTGTATGGCATTAATTTGTACCTTAACTATATACAATTAGCTACGTTTCTTTGTTATTTTGCCTTCAGTAACAAAACTTAGCATTGTAGATATTATTGTATATAGCTTTTTCTTAGCCGTGTGGATTGAAGGAAGGGTGAGTGGAGCCGTGTGTGACCAGGACTGTTTCCTATACACAACGAATAAATACCAGATTTCGCACTACGCGCCGTGCCACTCAGACTTGTTACTCGTGGTGCCTTGGGACTGGTGACTGGTTGATGTTGATGGTGTTTGGTGACTGGTGATTAGTGATGATTAGGTAGACATACGTTTTTTATTTATTTTTATTTATTTTTTTTTTTTTTATATATAATTCCTCAAAATTTAGTTTTTCTCTGCCCATGATATAAGAAATTAGTCAATTTTAAGGGTTAACTAATGTTTTTTTCATACTTTTCCAAAGCCTCATCATATCGTCAAATGTTTTATTTTTTTAAGATAAATAATAGAATTATTTGAATAGGATATCTTTAGAATAAATAGTGATATGATTTTCCATTGTGGAACACCTTTTTTGGGGGGCCAAGAAATGTGAAAAAAAAATCGACTAAATCACTTGATCGGAAAAAAAAAAAGGTCATATTGAGCATTTCTAAAGGACATTGTAGAACAACAAATAAAGAGATGTACTTTGTCTTCATATGTTAAAACATACATCACGTAGGTGGCGGGCGGGGACAGAGCCGGAGGTGAATGGTGGCAGCTGGCAGCGGCGGGCAACAGCCGGTGAGCTGGTGATGGGCGGTGGGCGGCAAAACTAACCATATTCTTCATAATGATGAAAACAAGAGACATGCATATAGACACAGTATATGTGATGGTGGTGGTAGAGGTGGTGTACGGCAGCTACACTATGTAGCAGTAAGCAGGCCTTGAGTCGGGGGGAAGGACGGGGGCCTCTGTCACACACACGTACGGGATGTAAATCGAGGAGTTGTGACCTTGTTGTCCCGGTGTGTGGTGTGTGCCTGGTCTCAGACCTATCCCAAGATCGGAAATAATGAGCTCTGAGCTCGTTCCGTAGGGTAACGTCTGGCTGTCTCATCAGAGACTGCAGCAGATCAAACAGTGAATTACACACACACACACACACACACACACACACACACACACACACACACACACACACAGGTGGATTGTCTATTGACCACAACAGTATAATGATTACATATTATTTGTTATATATATATTTTCATTTTACATTACTGCATATTGAATTAGTCTTTTGTCATTCATTTCAATGGCAACTGTAGTCAAACGTTATGATAACTATAGCACTAACATTTTATTTTTAATCTTTTACACTTAACTTAGTGCAAACGTCTGTATTTGATAATGTCTCGCTACGCGTTGACAAGTAAACAGACAGAATATCATGTATTATTGTTTTACATGTATCACCCATTGAAGATTGTTACACCCCGATGATTGCTCAAAATATTAATTATTACTCTGCATAGCCTGCTTTATTTCTACATCACTGTTAATACAGTCTGGAATTAGCCTCGCCGTCACGGTGTTACTGCAATTACAACAAAGACCGAAGGGTCGTCGCGGTATTCAAATCTTTTCTGCCCTAATAATTATAAAGAATCTGAGGGTTATACAAAACTAGATCAGTAACGGGAGGGAATCAACACACACACACACACACACACACAATGGCAGTTCAAAGGTTAAATACTAGTTACCTCTGTCATGCTCGCATGCGCGCGCGCGCACACACACACACGCGCGCGCACACACACACACACACACACACACACACACACTCGTGGTACTGTACTGTTCACACCACACTGCATTACACTACAGCCTGATCCTTCCATCGCCGACTCCCGCCCTGCTTTGCTTCTACCAGTCCCCACCACCCCCCGCGCCGCCTACGGTAAACATTTCACCTGCACTCAAAGATACACTGTTTTGTCAGTCTGTCCTGGTGTTTAGAGGTGTTCGCAAGACTGGGTGAAGATGGAGGCGATAGAGGAGTAGATAGCTAGCAGACCACCACCCTCACCACGCCACCATCAAAACACACCACTACTACCACCACCACTACCACCATCAGACACCACTACGACCACCACCACAGTCCCTACCACCACCACTCCACATTAAACACATACCTATACAAATTACATAGGCCTATTGACCACAACACCACCACAGTCCCTACCACCACCACTCCACACTAAACACATGCCTATACAAATTACATAGGCCTATTGACCATAACACCACCACCACACCAATGCATTCTTGGCGCAAAGACCTTTCCAGTCCCGCCGGCCACTCGCTACCTCCTCCCCGCCCCGCCCCGCCCCGCCGAGACCCCCTCTGCTCAGTTGCAATACAGCTCCTTTTCACGTATTTCCTATCTCAATAATTAGGTGAGTATATTATGTTTTTTAGTGTTTCTATAAGTGTTTGGTTGCCGTTAGAGTGTTCCCTGCGCCTGTGTTTGGAAAATATGTGGCGTTTAGAGGTGTTTGTGGACTAAATAAGAGCCAGCTGGTGCCGTAAAATTTACGAATTACCATAATCAGCTTTTTTATTTCAAGCTATAACCAAGTCTCAACCATTTCATGGAATCGCTTATACTCTTTTAAGTGTGTCACACAGTCATTGAGTGAAATATTTGGGTTTTGAAATGGTGTTTAGTGTAGTTAATCGTAAATTATATAATTTCTGTTTTATTTGTTTACGTTTCTGGTTCACTGTCCAGCTCGTTGTAGAATGCCTTAAAAGAGAGCTCAGACTCTGTAAAGTGTGTTAGCATACTTGCCCAGTGAAAAGGGATAGATTTTACAAGTGTTTTTAATTAATTTAGATTTTAATGTTATTTTTTTACATTTTTATTGTTCGTTTGTTCACTTCTGGTTCTAGGTAAGTGTTGGATGCCTGAGAAGGTCGTTCATAAAGTGTAATATTTTTCCCTATATGTTTCAATTCAAAGAGGCTGGAGGTTTCACTATTATTAATAGCGGGAATGTTTTAATACTTTAATTATACGTAATTTATACAATTCTTTAATACTAGTTTTGCTGGAGATGTTTTGGTGTTGTGAATATTAGTTAAAGTACGTAACAAGTCACAAAATATCAAGCATTCGGGCCTGGATTCATTTTTTTTATAAGTCGATTTTGAAATGAGTTCCGTTACGTACGTAAAATCACAAACGGTCACTTGTCTGCCGGCCTGCCGGGCCAGGGGTGTGACGTCATCAAGTGGGCGGGGCTGGCTCAGGTGTCGTCTGCCGCCTGTGTTTAGCTAATATTTGGCATACTTAGCATAGTTTTCCCGCCACTGGTGTCACTAATTGGACCCACATGACTATGCTTGGCTATCGCTTCTTCAGATATAATTGTCATTGGAGGATGTTGGTGTGAAGAAGGCTTAAGTCAGGCACAATGGTGATTGTGGTGGTGGCGACGGCGACAGCGGCGACGGCGGAGGCGGTTTCCATCTCTACACATGCATCACTTGACCGATATTGAGTGATTTTGGAGTTTATTGTGAAGGTTGTAATTGTTGTAAGTGTGTATTGTGATGATGTGCGGTGTTTTCAGTGTTTTTCGGTGTTTATTTTGAGTGTTTGGGCTAAGAGGATGTGTTTTGGGCGGCAGGCGGCGGCGGTGGTGATGGTGTGTGGTGGCATGTAATGGTGATGGTGGTGGATAGTAGAGATGGCTATAGATGGCTGGCTGTGTGTGTGTTGGGGGGGGAGGGCTAATTCCGTTTGTTGCCGTTCATGGGGCCGGACGGCAGGTCAACGCCACGTACGTTGCCACGAAATTTTCAAAGCAATGTTTAGAAGCAAGAAATAGGGCAAATAGGATCCTGGGTTTTATAAATAGAAATGTTAGTTATAAAAGTAAGGAAGTGGTGCGTAGCTTATATAATTCCTATGTTAGGCCCCATTTAGAGTATTGCATACAGGCCTGGTCACCCCACTATAGGCAGGATATCAACATGTTAGAAGCAGTTCAGAGAAGAGCAACTAGGATGATACCAGCATTAAAGCGCCTGGAGTATAGAGATAGATTAAAGGAATTAAACATGTTTTCATTTGAGAGGAGATGTATAAGAGGGATATGATAGAGTTATTTAAAATGTTCTCAGATACAAACTACATAGATGTGAGATCTTTCTTTACCTTAGAGGAGGGAAATAGGACTAGAAATCATGGCAGGAAGATTAGAAAGCAAGGCTGCAGGTTAGATATAAGAAAATATTTCTTTAGTCATAGAGTGGTAGACTTCTGGAATGCATTGCCAGAGACGGTTGTAAATAGCACTAGTTTGACAATGTTTAAAAACAGATTAGATAAGCACTTAAATTTATTAGATTTATAATTATGTATAGCACTGCATGATAGTTTTTATAAGAAATTTACTATAGTTAAATAAGACATGATCCCCATGTATGGGGACCACAAATTGTAGAGGATTTTGCTGCAGGACTTAGCCCTGTTAATGGGCCAAATATTTAGAATTAGTATATAATGTATTGTGTACTTGTAAGTGTATCTTTAAGTACTGATGACGAGGTCGCTGTGCGACTGATACAGGATAACCTAGATGGGCCCTGGTGGCCCTTTGTTATCCTATTATTTATGTTATGTTATGTTATACCGCGAGGCTGTTGTGCCGTAGCCTGCATGGCAACGAAGGACACTAGGAGGCAAGCAGGTGTGGCTAAACATAAGGCAAATATAGAATTGTAGTTTTCCTCACCGCCACACTGTTAGTCAGGTCAATGGAACTTTTCACACACGATAACTTCATAGTCTGGCCTCCAGCAGCGGATGGCAACGGATGAAAGACGAATGTAAAGGAAGAAGCGATATGAACTGTGAAGCAAACGCGTTATTGGTGTACTGTCGCTTCTATCCCTTTAAGGCATTGAAGCTATAGGGAAAACAAGAGGGAGAGGAAGATTTATCATCCTTGACCATAACATGTACTGGGTACTTGAGTCTCTACCAATATTTCTTAACCGCACTGAAATTGCCTATAATTCATTGTGAAGTGAGTCTAAAAGTAAACATCGGAGCCATAAATCAAACTTACCATTTCCTCATGAATAAAACACTTGGTAACACTTATTTAGTTAGGAAAATATAAGTAATTGATGTTTACAGGGATGGTTATCGGAATGGTCCCTGTAATAAACAAACCCGAGCAGGACAGAGGGAGGGAAGGAAGGGAGGGAAGGTGTGTGTGTGGTTCATTACTTCAACTGAACCAGCCCTCCTGTCCCAGCCTGGCCAGATGAGCTAAGGATACAGGTGAGGGCTGCTGTGTGCTGGGCTGTGTGGTTCAGATTAACTCAAAGTGGTGGAGGATGAAAAAGGATCGAGTAAGGAGTGAAGGGAGTGACTTCATTCTCATCCACGGAGTTACGGTTTTTTGTATTTTTTTGGTTAGATGTGTATTTGTTAAGTATTTTATCGCTCGTAATAGTTGTATGTCGTGGTTATTTGCTTGTTATTCTTTGTTTGAGTATTTATATAGCAGTTAAAAGGAGGAAAGTTGCCATTAATCACCATATCCTTGAACTGAGCAACAGGTTACCTTTGTTCCAGTCCCTCCTCCTCCACGACCCCCCACCTCCACCACTTCAAGGCTTGTCAACGTAGCCACTTATTCACCTCACTCAACCAGAAGCAACAGGTCACTTAGAATTTTTTATTGCTGTTTTGTGTTCCTTGTTTGTTTTGGGGTTTTTTACGTGTTTTAGAAGAATCTGCACTTTGTTTCTGCTACAAATCATTACTTGTTTATAGTGCCTCCTCCCCCTTCCCCTTAAAAACACGGTCTATCCCTTCAGAAAGTACTGTACTGCTTTGAAAACAAAAAAAAAGATTGATAAGAAAGACAGATATGTACCAGAAGAAAATAGCTTCAATACCACAAAAATAACAGTCCAAAATTTTGATTAATACTTCAGTGGAGAGTACTCACCGCCGCTGCTTGTTGCTGCTGGCAGTGCCAACCTATTGAAACTTATCTGTTTGACTAAAAGTAACCTAACCCTAACTTTAGCCTTACCTAACCTAATTGAGGTGACATACATCACTGATACAGCTTCCTCAAAACAAATTAACTTTATTGAATCCAATTAAACTGATCTAACCAAAGCAAACTAGCCTAACCTGACAAGTAGTGCTAAGAAATTTATATGAAGTCACCTTATTTTCTCTGTAAAATCTGGCTTCTCAATCTGAGTAATTTCAATCCATACATACCTGTCACAAATTGTTTAGTTATAATGTTAACAACAATTTTATAAGATTTACTATTTTTTGTGGAGAGAGCTAATGCACAGCCACACTTGCTTGTGTGATGGACTGCTGGGCATCGAGGAACACCATTAGGTGTGTTTGTTCATGTTTGCTTACTGTCACATTATTTGCTCACACATGAAATCAATCACAGTGATTTTTTTTTTTTTTTTTTTTTTTTGAGCATGCAGCTACTGGCCCATGAAAATACAGAATGAATCTAGGCAATCAGAGTGATGTCTGAATGGGCCAGGTGTCACCTCAATTATTTCCATTGTATCGCCAGGTTTTACAAAAAGAAATAAATTAATGACTATGTATTTTTCTTAGCATTGCTAGTCAGGTTAGGCTAGTTTGCTTTGGTTGGATCAGTTTAATTGGGTTACATGAGGATAATTTGTTCTGAGTTGCCTCGACTAGGTTATGTTAGCTAGGTTAATTTACATTAGCTATGTCTAGTTAAGCTGGGTTAGTTTTGGGTAAATAGATAAATTTTAATAGGTTGTTTTAGCCAGCAGTGTTGGCGAGTACCTTCCATTGAACTAACAGTCCAAATTTTGGACTGTTACTATTGTGGTAGCTACCTTGTGATATTGAAACTATTTTCTTTTGATATAACTATTTCAGTCTTTTTTTTTTTCTATCATTTATTTTTTTTATTTATTTATTTACTTTTATTTATTTATTTTTTTTTTTTTTTTCATTGCAATACAGTACTTTCTGAGAGGATAGGCTGTGTTTTTTTGGGGAGGAAAAGGGGATGAAGGGAATATAAACAAGTACTGATTTATAACAGAAACAAAGGGCAGATTTAATTCAAAATAGATCAAAAACTAGCAGAAAAATTGTTTCATTTGGAAGTGAGAGTATGGTGAAACTAAAAATGTATCCAAGTTAAAAACATGGCAACAATCACTACTAGAATGGTAGGGCTGCACTACTTTTATTAATATTTGTCAAATATTACTAAGTATTTGCCAAGTATTGAAATGAAATAAAAAAGTAATTAATATGAAGTTAGAGAGTGTTCCGTAGGCAAGCAAAGAAATACTTAGGATGTCAGCATTGCTTCATCCGTGTCTCCCTCCAAAGCCACCATGCCGCTGCGGAAGCTGTTTTGGGGCCGCAGCTCCAAGTCATTCCCAGTGAAGATTGTGACTCTTGATGCCGAGCTTGAGTTCAGCCTGCCCTGGCGAGCCACAGGCCGGGAGCTCTTTGAGCTGGTGAGCCGCACCATTGGCCTGCGGGAGACCTGGTACTTTGGCCTGCAGTATGAGGACTCCAAGAACAATTTTGCTTGGCTCAAGATGGAGAAGAAGGTGCAGGACCAGGACATCCCCAGGCGCTCTCCAGTGCCATTTGTCTTCCTGGCAAAGTTTTACCCCGAGGACGTGAGTGAGGAGCTGGTGCAGGAGGTGACTCAGCACCTCTTCTTCCTGCAGGTGTGTGCTAATGGTGGTGAAAGACAGGCTCTGTTGAGCAAGTATTTGTGGGAGCAAGTAGTTAATAGATCCGAAAGATCTTAGATTCATAGAATAAGAAAAGTTATTTGAACAATGTTTGAAAAGTAGCTGCATTTTCTTATCCAAAAATATTTCAGAATTACAATAATTTTCCTTGTTGGTGTTAATGAAAGAATTACACTTAAATAGGAATGAAGAATTTTATATATGATAGTGACTAGTGGAAAAGTTCCCGAGTGTTGCAGTACACACAAAGTCCATCAATTCCTGTGCCTGTCTCAGCCTCCCTTGCCACCCCACAGGTCAAACAGTCCATCCTCAGCATGGACATCTACTGCCCGCCCGAGATGTCCGTCCTGCTCGCCTCGTACGCCGTCCAGGCCAAGTTTGGTGACTATGACCCAGCCACTTACCAGAGCGGGGCCCTGGCCATGGAGGAGCTGCTGCCTCAGAGGGTCATCAAGTGAGTGGTGGAGGGATGGCTGGCGTGTGGAAACGGTAGACATTGTTTGGGAGTGTTGCTAAGGTGGTTGTTTCATTTAGTAGCTGTGGGTGTTGTTTAGCAGCTTGAACTAAGGATGATATCTTGATTTATGATTTGTGAATGTTTTTTTTTACCTGTTTGTGCTAAAGACATTTTGGTTTATATTGTTTAGTAGTTTGAATTAGTGTTATTTTGGTTTGTAAGCTGTTGATAGTGTTAACATGACTTCAAACTAGCTAATCCTGCTCCTCCTGCTGCTGCTCCTAGTATAATCCACTTGACTTTATCTTGAGGAACGGACATGTCATTGGGTCTTTTTAGTTTTATTTAATTTATATAAATTTTCCATTTTGTACTGCCTTAGACCAATACCCCTCTTACATAAACAAAACTAGCTAATTCACCTCCTCCTCCTTTCCTCTACTCGTCTCCTCTCCTCTCCTCTCCCAGCCAGTACCAGATGACGCCAGAGATGTGGGAGGAGCGAATCCGGATCTGGTACGCCGACCACCAGGGAATGACACGGGATGAGGCAGAGATGGAGTACCTGAAGATAGCACAGGATCTCGGCATGTATGGAGTCAACTACTTCAACATCACCAACAAGAAGCAGACTGAACTGTGGCTAGGTGAGGGAGTGCTGTGATTGGGTGGGGGTGATAAGCTGTAGAGAGAGAGAGAGAGTGAATGTGAGTGCTGTGGCTAGGTGTGGTTGTGGCTGGGTGAAGTGTTGTGGTGGTAAGAGAGTGCTGTAATGGTGAAGGAGGGCTGTGATTGACTAGGAGTTTACCAATAAATTTGGTACGGGAAATGAGCTACGCTTGTGGTGTTCCGTTCGCTTGAATCCATTTATCATACTTTTCTTTAAAACTATGGATACTTCTTGCTCTCACTACACCCTCCGGTAATCTATTCCAGGCAGTGACAGTTCTTGCTGGCAAACTGAACTTTTTAATATCAGTTGTACACCCCGGAATCCTCAATTTCAAATCATGATTATCTCTTGGTCTTCTCGTCATATCCAGCTTGAGAAAGTCATCTCTATCAATCTTGTCAATCTCATTTACACACTTGAACAGTTGGACCATATCACCTCTTCTTCTCTCTTCCAACGTTGGCAGATTTAGTCTACATAATCTTTCCTGATAATCTATATCATGCAAGGCTGGCACCAGTTTCGTTGCCGCTCTTTGTACCCGTTCCAGTTTATGTATATGTTTCTTCAAATGAGGCGCCCATACCACCTGTGCATATTCTAATTTTGGCCTCAGAATTGATTCTATTACTTTTTTGACCAGTGTTTCATTCAGGTGAGTAAATGTAGTTCTGATATTTGCAACTATTGCCAAACCTTCCCCTACAATTTTGTTTATATGTCCCTCAGGTGACAAGTTGTTTTGTACTATAACCCCCAAGTCTTTTTCTTTTTCTACACACATTAGATTCACTCCACCTAGTTATAGCTTGCATGAGGTCTGTGTATACTTCTTCCCATTTCCAACACATGACATTTGTCAGCATTAAATTCCATCATCCATTTATTGCTCCATTCATGAATAATATCCAAGTCCTCTTGTAAACCTTGACAATCTTCTTGGGTTTTTACTTGTCTCATTATTTTTGCATCATTTGCGAACAAATTAATAGAGAGAGAGAGAGAGAGAGAGATTGTGGTGGTGAGAGAGTGCTGTGAGTAACTGGAAGAGAGAGAGAGAGAAGGAGAGAGAGTGACTGTGGTGGTGAAAGGCAAGGAATTTGAGATGATGCTGTGGTGGTGAGTGTAAAAAATTTTAGTGGTGTGTGGCAAGGGAACAGGCATGATGCAAGAGTGGTTATCAGTGACTTACTTTTGGACACAATGGTGGTGAAAGAGGGAAACTGGGATGGTACAGGGAAAGAATAGATGGTTGATGGTTTTTATTGGCCTAATGCTGAGAGGAGAGGAAACTTTGATGCTACAGACAAAATTAAGTGATAGTTATTGTTCTGGTAGTGAAGGAGTAGGAGAAGAATTGGAATGTTTTTAGAATCGTTTTTTTGTTTTCCTTCTTTATTCCTGTTTAGAAGATTGAAGTTACAGATTATTTGTTCTCCTTCCTTTGTTTTATCCCGTTTTTTCTTCGTTTATTTTCTTTCATAGCCTTACGTCCAATTTTAGCATTACAACACTGCTTTTTCCTTATAAATGTAGCTGAACTCATTTTTAAAACCTGTCGTTATTCTTATAAATCCTCAGCTTGTATTTATTTTTAACTCCTTCATTACCATGCTGTGTTTTCATATTCATTCTGGTTACTATTTAGCAATTTTATACAGATTCAGAAACTTGTTTGGGAATTAAGATAGTAAAGACTGGCCTTTTATCTTTTGACCTCCATAGACCCTTCCTAATGCAAATAAAATTGTTTAATCATACTTAAAAGTCATGGTCAAAATGTGTGTCATTATTGAAGAGATTAAAATCTGTCACTACTATTAAACCCTTACTTCACTATAAAATCCTCTAAAAAAACATCTGACCATTAATCTTTTGACTTCCATAGACCCTTCCTAATGTAAATTAGATAACTTAATCATACCTAAAAGTCATGGTAAAAATGTGTCATTATTGAAGGGGTTAAGATCTGCCACTACTATAAAACCCTTACTTCACTATATAAACCTCTAAAAACATCAACCTTAATTATTCCCCGCTAACACAACCACCTTCCGTTCTACAGGCGTCACTGCATTGGGCCTTAATGTGTATGAGAGTGAGAACAAACTGGAGCCAAAAATCAGCTTCCCTTGGTCAGAAATTCGCAACATCAGCGTCGACGATCGAAAGTTTACCATTCGGCCGACAGACAAGACGGCTCCCAACTTTGTCTTCTTTTCCAAAACTCCCGAATGAACAAACTCATCCTGGACTTGAGTATTGGCAACCACGACTTGTTCAAGAGGAGACGGAAGCCGGACACGATAGAGGTGCAGCAGATGAAGGCAGCGGCAAGGGAGGAGAAGAGACGGAGACAGGTGAGTACTGAATGAGAGGAAGGTGTGGCTATTATTATTATTATTATGAGGTCAATGAAGGCGACCCACTGGAAAGCATAACTGCATAAACCCAAAGGCCCAGTGGGCGGCACCTCACCGATAAGTGAAAGGAAGTAACAGGAATGAACAACAGAATAGGAAGATTGGTAGAGATCTAAGAGGTAGTGAGTTCAGAGAGAAGAAAGGTATTCACACGTTTTTTAAATGCTTCAATGTTACTAGAATTAACAATCTCGTTGGGAATTGTATTCCAGAGTCTAGCAGATACTGGGATAAAACACCGGGAAAATTGTGAAGTATTACATCGATTCACAGACAAGGAACGGTCATTCATGATCAAGGATTGTCTTGTAGCACGTGCTGGTAGTGAAGGGGCAGGCAAATGACAATGCAACGGGTGGTTGGAATTAGACATGATTTTGAAGAAATAGGACAATGATCCAACCAAACGACGATGCCGAAGATTAATCTCAAGATTAGGAAGAAGAAATTTAATCTGGTTGAATGCTCTATCTAAAAGCTTTAAGTGAGACTCTGCTGCAGAGATCCACACAGAGTGACAATATTCAAAATGAGGCAGTATGAAAGAGTAAAAGCAATTTCTTACAATATCATCAGAGGAATATATCCGCCTACATTTGCGTAACAAACCAACTTTACATGAGACTGATGATGCAAGTGAACGCAAGTGCAACTCAAAAGTAAGTTTGGGATCAAGGGTGACTCCGAGTAACTTCAGAGACGAACAATTAGGAATAGGTACTTCGTTGACAACAATATCAGGGTGAACTGGGAAAGGTGTCCTTGATCTGCTAATAACCATACTATGGGATTTACTCGGGTTCAGTTTCATACCCCACCGATCACACCATGACAGAATCCTTGAAACATCTTGAGTGAGTACATTAGCGACTCTCTGCCTATCCTGTGGGGAAGGAATTGTCGCATATATAGTGGTGTCATCAGCATAAGCAACCATATTAGATTCAATCCCACACCACATGTCAGATGTATAAATAATAAAAGAAGAGGTCCCAGAACACTTCCCTGCGGAACACCGGATACAACTGGACTAAAAGAACTAAGGCAGCCATCAACAGTCACACGCTGCCTTCGACTCGTTAGGAACTCTGACAGAACTTGATGGACGCGGCCACCAATACCAATAGATCTAACTTTCGATAAAAGGGCTCTATGATTAACACGATCAAATGCAGAACTAAAATCAAGTGAAATTACTCTAGATTCATGACCAGCATCAAGGGCAGCTTGCATGTCGTGCGTTATGCAAACGAGAGCATCAGAAGTACTGAGACCTTTTCTAAAACCAAACTGACTAGATGGCAACAAATTATTAATATCTAAAAAACGATTGAGACGCTTGGCCAGCAGGCGCTCAAAAATCTTAGATAACACCGGGGTTATGGAAATGGGTCTATAGTCACCGGGGTGAATGGAGGATGAAGATCCCTTTGGAATAGGGGTAACATTTGCAGTACGCCAGCATACCGGAAAAGAACCCTTACGAAAAAGAGCTCTAAAAATAACTGCCAATTTTGGAGCGAGAGGAGAAGCAATCTTTTTGTAAAAAAGAGGCAGAAAACCCAAAGGATCACAACCCCCGAATGAGTCTAACTCATTAAGATATCTTAAGATTTCGGAGGACTTAAAGGCAATGGAGTGTAATTTAATGTCCTGGGGACAAGACGGCGGCAGATCAAACTCTTCATCACTTTGTTTCGAGTTAAAACGGAAGCTAAAAGATTGGCTTTGTCCTTAGAATTATGGCAGATTGAACCGTCAGTACATGACAGAGGAGGTAAACTTGAGTCCACACCAAAGAGTGATTGCTTTAAAGCTGACCACCATGAGTGTGGTTGGGAGGTGCCAATCAGAACATTTTTAAGGTGTTCGTTGTACTCATCCTGTGCGCTAGAATATGTACGTTGGGCAAATAAACGCAGACGAACGTAATTTTCCCATGATTCAGGTGAACGCAGTCGGGACCATTCACAATAAGCAACCTGTTTTCCACGCTGAGCACGCCTGCAGTGGTGTGATTTTGATAGTGTAAGTTGAGAGGAGGTAAAAAGTGGTGATTGTCAGAAGTATAGGGTTTAAGAGGAGGAGAAGGAGGATAAGAATTAGGTTAGGAGGAGGAGGAGGAGAAGAATTAGATTAGCAGGAGGAGGATGAGGTTAAGAAATAGATTAGGAGGAGAAGGTGGTGGAGGAGGATGGTGGGTATGTTTTGGATGGTGTAAATTGGTGTTTGTTGTTGTAAAGGTGCTAAAATGTAGTAGAGACAGGTCAGCATTGAATGAGAGGTGTTCTGGGCAGTTTGAGCTGGTGTCTGGTGTTGTGAAGATGCTGAAATGTTGTAGGTGACTGGTGGACATGGAATGAGAGGTGTTTTGGGTGCTGGGAGGATGTGGCTAGTGTTTTGTGTATGGTGTGAGTTGGTCTGGTGCTGTTAGTGTTCCGAGATGTGGTAGGTGGTGGCATGTGTAGTGGAATGAGGGAATTAGATAGGAATTTGCATCTGTTCCCTTCCTTGTCAGTCCTAACATCCTATTGAGAAAAGGGTTCCATTCCTTCTAGCTGCCTCTTATGGTAAAGAAAACTAGCAGTAACCTTATCCAGTGTCACAAAAGATACAAGACTGTCCCTTTCCACTAGAAACTGACAGGGCTAAGAGTGTGAATGTTTGAGTGTGTGATGCTTTGTCTGGCTCACCCTGCATGTGTTGCCTGGTGATAGATAGACCCTTGCATCCTTCATTCCTTCTGGCAGATTGAGAAGGACAAGTTGGCGCGAGAGAAACATTTGCGGGAGGAGGTGGAGCGTCAGAAGGCAGAGTTGGAGCAGCGTCTCTATCAGTACCAGGATGAGATGCGGGCTGCCAACGACGCACTTAGAAGGTGAAGGAGGCAAAATAAGAGTCACAAACAACTATTACATTTAAGAGAGAGAGGTGTCAAGACATTTGTCCCTGAATTTTGGTTAACTCTTGTCTTTTAGGGAATTGGCAACATAGTGGGCCTTTTTTTTTCCATATTTTATTGCCCTTGGCCAGCTGTCCTTCCTGCATAAAAAAAAGATAAAAACTTTTTTTTTTTCATTTTTAATCATTTAATGTCCTCTTTCCTATCACAGTGAGGTTCTATTCCATTTACAACCTCTCTTCTTTTTTTATCATTTAGTGTTGTCTTTCCCATCATAGTGAGGTTGGGCATTTTATGATTCTCCTCCACTCTTTATTTTGTGCACCACCTCATTCACTCCCAGTTGCTCCATGTCCATCATTATACTCATCTCTCCAGCCTGATGTTCATACCACTTCACAAGACTCCCTTGGTTCTTTACTTGGAGATCATAAGCTAAGTAATCAGAATAATGAAAATCTATTGCATTTATAACAGCCATCATTATGTGTGTGTGTCTCCATATGCTAAGTAATCAGAATAATTGATATCTATTGCATTTACAACCACCACTGCTATGTTCATCTTTTCAGTTTAACATTCATACCTCTTTGCAAGACTCCCTCTATTTTCTACTTGTATATCAGAAGTAAAATAATCAGAACACCAAACCAAACCATTTAAAACCATCACCCTAATGATCGTCATTGTGATCTAATGTGTATACTCTGGAACTCCCTGCCTGCTCCTGTATTTCCATCTTCCTTTGACCTGAACTCATTTAAGAGGGAGGTTTCAAGACATTTATCCCTTTCTTTTGGCTAACTCTTGGACCTGCTTGGGGATTGGCACCTAAGTGGGCCTTTTTGTCTAGTGGTGTTTTTGCCCTTGGCCAAATTTCCCCTCACATGAAAGAAAATGAATAAATATAAATACTGCAGGCATCCCTCATTTTCCAAGGCAGTCGAGGAACACAGTCATTGGATATGATAAGACATTGAAAATTAGTCCTCGTAAAAGTAAAACCACAGAAACTGAGAACGTGCCTGACGAGAAACGACTGGTATTTCATTTATCTCCTCTGCTTGCAGGTCAGAAGAGACTGCTGAGCTACTGGTGGAAAAGTCTCGCATTGCTGAGGAGGAGAGTATGTTGCTGACTCAGAAGGCTACAGAGGCGGAGCAGGAGTGTCAGCGTGCCCACATCATCTCCGCCAAGACGCAGGAGGAGAAGATAGTAATGGAGCAGAAGGTTGGTGGATGGTGAATGGTGCTGAGCAAAGAATTAATCTGTTTTTTGTGTCTTGGTGCTTGTTAGAATGTTTTGTTTTGGTTGTGTCTGAAAACAGCACCATTGAATCGTAATCCAAATTCTAACCCATTGAATACATTGAGTTCTATTCCATGAAATACAGTCCATGAAATGTTGTGTTTATGTCTTGTATGTGTGCCTGCTTTCAAATTGTGTTTTTCTGGGGTCTTTGAAAATGGCATCCATGAATCATAATCTTGATTCTTATAGCTTCCATTTGTTATTGCTACATCAGGTGACTGCTAGTCATCTTACTTCATCTTGTGCGTCCTCTTTAGCATGTCTCCTTTATTTACAAAAGTATTATATTTCATGAACAATAGTAGAAGGAAAACTTGGACATTCACATCTATAGTTCTTATTTACCTGTGAGTTTCAACCCAAACCATGAGCTGAATTAGTGGATGTTCCTCCCTGGCAGGTGAGGGAGGCAGAGATGCTGGTGTCAACGTTGGTGGAGGAGGGGGAGCGGCGGGCCACGGAGGCAGAGAGGCTGCAGCAGGAACTGATCCGTGCACGCATTGCTGAGAAACAAGCCAAGGAGAAACTGGGCACCTTCATCCAGAGCATCAATGGTTCCATCAGTCACTCTGTCATCAACTCCACCGCACTCAATGCCTCTCTCCTCAACGCCTCGCACTCCCTCCTCAACTCCTCCACGCCGCACCTCCCCGCCTCCACCTCTATCTCCCATGGGTCAGTGAAAATATTACACTGTTACTAACTCCTATGTCATGAATGTGTCTCCTTTCAGTGTCTCACCCTCACTATGACTTCTCAGCCTCTCCTACTTCAGTATCTTGGGTAAACTCGCCCTTCGTTATATCCTTTCCCTTCCCTTACTCCAGCCACTTCCCAGCCTCTTCTTCGGTATCTCTGGTGAACTCTCCCTTCAGTATGGCCTTTCCCTTCCCTTACTCCAGCCACTTCCCAGCCTCTTCTACTTCAATATCTCTGGTAAACTTTCCCTTCAGTATAGCAATTTCTTTCTCTTACACCAGCCTCCTTCACTGCATTCTTGTAAAGTTTCCCTTCAATATAGTCTTTACCTCTCTTTACTCGAGCCTCCTTCACTGCAACCTTGCAAATTATCTCTGCAATACAGTTTTTCCCTTCCGAAACTTCAGCCTCCCTTACTTAGACCTTGTAAACTTTCCCTTCAGTATAACTTTTCTCCTCCCTAACTCCTGTCTCCTCTACTTCAATATTTTGTAAACTGTCACTCAACCTAATCTTCACCTTATTCCAGCCTTAATATCTGGTAAACTGTCCCCTTGAACTTAACCTTTATTATACCTCCTCTTAAACCTGCATTGTCTTCTAGGCTGTCAAGAAACACCAATCACCTATACTGTACCTCCTTTTAACCTGCATTGCCTTTGTCTGTCAGAAAGCACCAGACACTTTTATCTCTTCTTTTTCTACTTCATTATCTTTTAGTCTGTCAGGAAGCAGCAATCACTATTACTTCACCTCCTCTTGACCTACATTGTCGTTCAGTCTGTCAGGAAACACCAGTCACCTTTATTGTATCTCCTCTTAATCATCTGTGTTGCCTTCCGATCTGTCAAGAAACACCAGTCACCTTCACTTGATCTTCTCTAAACCTGCATTGTCTCAATTTGTCAAGAAGCACTAGTCACCTTTACTTCACCTCCTCTTAAACTGCATTGTCTTTCAGTTTGTCAGAGTACCAGTGACATTTTATCTCTTCTTATTCTACTTCATTATCTTTCAGTCTGTCAAGAAGCACCAATCAACTTTAATGTACCTCCTCTAATCCTGCATTGCCTTCCAGTCTGTCACAAAGCACTAGTCATCTTTATTATACCTCGTCTTAACCTGCATTGCCTTCCAGTCTGTCACAAGGCACTAGTCCTCTTTATTATTCCTCTTCTTAACCTGCATTGGCTTCCAGTCTGTCAGGAAATGCCAGTCACCTTTAATGGACCTCCTCTAAACCTGCATTGCCTTCCAGTCTATCGGGAAGCACCAGTCACCACCACATGGCCATCGGATCAACAGGGGACCTTCCTGATCTCACCCTTGGAGGAAGCACAGACGCCCTGGAGCCCTCATACACGCGGCCTCCTGATCTCACGTCCCTGGACCTCCTCAATGACACAGACGTTGACCAGCTCAGCCTAGAGATTGAAAAGGAGCGGGGAGAGTACCTGGAACGCTCTCGCCACCTCCAGCAGCAGCTACAGCACCTCAAGTCAGAGATTGAGGTAATGTGGGGTTCTCTCTCTCTCTCTCTCTCTCTCTCTCTCTCTCTCTCTCTCTCTCTCTCTCTCTCTCTCTCTCTCTCTCTCTCTCTCTCAAATATCTAACCCTTTTTCCTCCACACAGGTGCTGAAGGTGGAGGAGAACCAGACAGTCCTGGATGCCGTGTACCATGAGCAGCTACGTTCCGGGGAGACCAAGTACTCCACACTGCGCCGCACTCGTTCCGGCACCACCAAGACTCGAGTGGCGTTCTTCGAGGAGCTCTAGTTTTCATAGCTCCGTCCTCACCACCACTGTGCCTGTGTCCCTCTTTGATAGAGATAGACATGGTGTTTTTAGATTATGAGCGCCTTTATCACTCATCAGCATTGTCTCGTGTCCCAGAGCTTATATTTTGCTTGCTCCTGGTATGTGTCTCATTATTTTTACTCATCCGCCTGACAGATTCATGGCCCAGAGTCATGTGCGACATTTCATTGTTCTTTGTTGATATGCTTTAAGTATGCATGCTCTTCTTTTATGGTAATTTAAAGTCATTCGTTTCATTGTATTAGTCATCAGCAGCTTCTTAGATTATTGATATTTTTCTGCACAAATCTTTAAGTAGTATCAGCTTTTATTTTATTTCGGCTTTTATATGATACTTTTCAATACTTCATTCCTCCACAAACTCAGTGTTTCCTTTCATATTCAAGATCTGATTTTAATCTCTGTTATTGTCCTTTTTCATTTTCTCTGCCTTTTCTTAACAAACCATCTTTAACTCAATCTTCATAACAGCTTTGTTCCTTCTCTTGTATTACTTTTGCTTTCTTTGTCTGCAAAATTTTATTTGTCTTCGTGACAAACTTTATCCTTTTATGCACTTTTTGCTTAACTGCTTTCTTCTACTTTTTCATGTGACGGTTAGCCTTTGATTCACTGATGGTGATTTGTAAATATGCTACAGTCTCCTAGTCTTGTGTGATCTCATAACCAGAATTTGGTCCTTCAGATCAATGTGGTAATGATGCTCTGAGTGGGGCATGATGTGGTAGAATGTGTTGGATTATGTTTGACTTCCCAGTGGCTCTTTTCCATACTTAATACTTGTATATCTGATGTGGTCCTATAACTGTTAGTATTCAGACACCGACATCAAATTTCCTCCCATTGAATCAAGGGTTAACTCTCTCTTTGTATGATGTATGTCTTGACGTATGGCTGCTCTTCACACTATGCTTTAGTTTAGTCCCAGGTGCTGGAAAGGAGTGGTGCCAACACCAGTGGGACTGAGCCTGTGTTTGGTGTGTCCTGCCTTGCTGCTTGCTTCTTCCAGCCCAACCGGCACTTCCTTCAGGTCCACACACCTGCCTTGCTTCTCAGGTCCTATGCCTAACCCGCCTGTTTGATTATTTCACTATGTATTCCTGCAGCCATTAGGTATTTTACAGCACTAGACTTTTTATATAAGGGAACATACTCAAGGTATTTTTAGCTGCTTCGAGTTGGGAAGTCACAATGTCTAAGAAGAAAGCAGTGTTTCATGTTTATCTTAAGAAAACACCTGTGTCAGAGCCCAAGCCAAGCTGGTGCAGTATGAAGTAGGCATCTTTTACTTAAACTTAAGCTTTAAAATTGTAAACTATATACTTACCACCACTGTTTTGAAATATTGGAACACACTTCAAACAGTTCCAGCTTCATTGTTGTACTTGGGACTGTCACCAACATATCATTGATAGAGGAAAGAGTTCAGCTGCATCAGACTGAGAAGATCTATGTAGTCTATCACCAGAGATAAATGGTTATAAACAAACATTTGCATTTCCAGTAGCTTCTCATTAAACTGTTCATTGCTCACTACAAATGAGAGCAACCAGTGTCAGTTTTGATACTGAAATATCTATCTTCTTAGCCTGAATTGCATTCCCGATATACACGTGTCTTTAACTTTTACCATTACTAGGTGCTTAGTATTTAAAGTATTATTCATTGACAAATGAGCTCATTGCATTATGAACCATGTATGTATGAATGTATATATATGTATGTGTATTAGCCACCCAGTGCCTTCCTATTCTCTCGTGTGGAATCAGTGCGGCCTGTGCCCCGACTCCTTCACTGTGGTAATGACGCTGCAGACACCTGCCCCTTCGGCCTCCAGGGCCAGGTGCTGCCCTCCCCTGCTCTGGTGTTTGGGTGGTGATGGTAGTGTTCATTGACAGTAATCATTGCTGGACACGTCATGACATTTCTTGCATTCATTAATAAGGAATCACATTTCCATGATTTTAAATGAGATGCAGAGTAGCACAAAGATTTATGTTAAATTTCTTGACTGCTGGGAACCTGATAAAAGCTGGACCAAGTGCCACTTTTATTGACATTAGTTTGTCATTGGCTGTGGTAAATACCATTCACATCTGTTGTTGTTGCATAAAGACACTACTATACTGTAATGAGTCACTGCTCCTCCTCGGAGGAAAGCACAACATGGTCAGATTATCACCGTGGATCCTGAGTCACAAATACAGTTTAAGAATGATTGTGTGCCAAAGACATTGTCCTAAGGATACTTAATTTATTGACAATTTAATATTTACCTTAAAATGTTGCTGGTATTCATCATACATTCAGAGATTTTGGGCACAATTTATCAGAAATGAACCAGTGTGCTGGAGGTGACAATCTAAGTGTTAAGATAAATTGATGTTTTTCAAGGCTTAAGGTGAAGCTAGGTTTGCACACGTAATGAAGGAACGCTTGCCCTGCTTAGGTGTTAGTGTTAATGTTTTGGGAAACTGCAGCCAGTGTGAACACATTATGTACTGCTTGATGGCTGAGAAGTTGTGATGAAATCAGTATACATAGTACATGTAGCTTTGAGGAAATGGTGTTGCAAATATGTAGGAGTGTTAATGAAGCTTTCACAAATTTATCTTCTACACATTGTATATTTTGTGTATGTATGACAAGCATGTGGACATTGTGGTGAGGAGGGAGAAGGATGAAGCAGCAGCACTTCATTACTCTTGTTGCAGCTGTTGCTTTCTTCTTGGGGAACATAGCCATTAATGCATCTCACTGGGGTACTTGACGGCTCAGGTCATCTGCTGATTGGCTGTTGTTTCCTACCTGTGGCTTTAACTGACCCAGGAGAGACGGCAGCCAGTCAGCAGGGTGAGCACACAGACAGTCACTCAGAGGACCTTCATGAGTTGCTACTGTCCAGGGAAAGCAAGAGTTGAAATGTTAGGGTAGAAGCCTTCTGCGCCATCGCTTGCCTCTTCTCCCCACTGAATTCCACTCTTTATATTGACAGACAAGCCCCATTGATATATTGTATCTTGGCTTAAGGTATATATGTTATAGCATCGCCCAAGTGGTTGTTACGTCAACCCCTTCACATTGGCAGCACCTCACGTTAGGAACAATTACTGTGTTGCTGTAAATATAAACATGTGTATATAGATTTCCCATTTATTTTTTAAAGTATCTGCCAAATACTCGTACATTGCTGGTGACTGTAGTTGAGAGATCTGGCAGGAGGCAACAGTTTGTATACTGTTGTTTGGTCTGTGCTCTTTCCTGTGTTGTTATACCTGCTGCTAAGTCAGATGTGAAAGTGGTGTTGTCTGAGTCAGCTCATTGTAGCCTTAAGTGACATTGTGATAGTCCTTGAAAGGTTAATGTGACAAGAGCAGTGTCTCACCTGTGCCTTCTAAAATGGACTTTCCTCAAGCTGCCAAAGATCTACATCAACTACATGACCCCAGGCAAGCACTCTCGCTTCCTGGGTTGTCAAGATAGCCTAAGGAAGGAGGAAATGTTCTTGTTTAATATTTTACATATATAAATAAAAATGGAGTCAAATTACTAGTTTCTTGTCTGTTGCAAATGAGTCAGTTGGGAAAGGAAAGTTCAATAAGCTAGATAAAAATACATTCTTGAGGTCTTCCAACAGCCAAACAGGAAACACACTCATTACCATAAACATGTTAACAAACCCACAGGAAGAGGGAGGTGGCGACAGCGGCAGCGGTGCGTCAGGAAGGCACAAGGGAGTACACAGGTCAAGAGACGAGAGCAGCAGCCTTGCTCGCGGCCAGCGGGGCAAGCCGTCACAACACAGTGGTGGCCCACCAATTAGCAGATGCATTAATACAACTTTGTTTGGTTTCATCTAAGTACTTTAAAAATTTTTGATTAATTTTTAAACACAGCATACATTTCACTTATAGTTACATGTAGTATACCCATAAATCTCTATGGTATATAAATTCGTGGTACAAATATTTGATATGTAAATCTCTATAGTAATGGGAGCCATCTATACAGATCTACATATCTAGACAGATGTGCATAAATCTACAGAGTGTATATGTATACATGTATATTTCCAATCATAGTGTAAAAATTGCATTTTTAAATTAGTATTGAAAAGATAGAAGTATGCACAAAAAAGTCTAGGTAATCCAAGTCTACCTCCGTTATACAGTGGGAAGAATGCTTTGTTTCTAGTATGTTAAAAATATTGAAAATAATTTAACATTATATCAAATATATTAAACTTATTATTGATGAATAGTTAAGGGGACAGGGGGTGGCCGGCTATACACCCCCAGGGCAGGGCAGCAGTGAGCCTGTCTGGTACGTCAGTGGCCGCGGCACCAGCCGGACAAATTCTGGCAACAAGACGCACCTTGGTGGCCGGCACAGCAGCATTTGAGGAACAGACGAGGCAGCATCACAGAACACACCGTACGAGGTGCAGGGTGACTGCAGGGCCCCACAGGTCCTGGCAGCCTGGAATGACTGTGCTGGACTCACCACACATCATTCCCTCAAGACTCCAGCAGGGAGGTGGTGCATCCCGCCCTGGGGTGAGCCCAGCCCCAAAGGCAGGGTGGGGCCAGCTGGAGGTCCAGGGTCTCAGAGAGCAAACATCTGGTTGGTGTCCTTGTCGTCTCGGGCGAGAGTGCGCTGCCGGGGACCAGAGGACCCAGTGGCAGCAGTGATGGTGGGCAGGGCATCCGCTGCTGCTGCACGTTCCTCCAAGAACCTGTCGAATTCTGAGGACGATATGGTCTCCTCCCGTGGTGCTGGCACGGGCTGGTGGCAAAACAGGTAAAATTAGTAGAGTGAGCCTTCTTCATACTCTAATTCTAAAATTCTGAAATGCTACTATCCATCTCCTTGTGAAGTTATCCTTCCTTCTGGGCTGCCAGGACCTATGGGGCCCTGAGGTCAGCTTGCAGGACTCAAAAGTTAGTTCTGTGAGGACGCTTCATTGTTCCTCAAGTGATGCTCTGTTGGGAGCTGGCCAAGAGTTACTTCACTCTAGGCTGAAACACCCAGCTTGAGTGTCCCTGACACAGAATGGGTGTGTGTTTGAGACAGCTTTATGTGAAATGAAGATGAAAGATTAAGATCAGGTGAGTATGCTTAGCTACAAATGCAGAAGAATTAATCTCATTCTAAACCACAGATGTCCACCTTGAGTACTCTCACATACAGTACTAGATGATGATTCATCATCTATCAAAGTGGTGAGACATGGCAATATTTGTTCATTGGGTTAAGAAAGGTAATATGAGAATATTTAGTGTCTCCAGGACTACACATCACCCTGAGGCTCTCACCTCCAGTGTTTGATTTTGTCCAATTACTCCAAGACAGTAAGGCTGCTTCTTTGTCACCCCCCAGCTTTATTATTGTAATTCTGTGTTTACTGATTTACTGGTTTTGCTAACTTCTGGCAGATAAAGCCAAACAGCCTTGAAACCACAAGGTGTTTGCTGTCAAGTAGATAATGAAAACCATTTTTCTGCATAATGCTCTCAAACAAATAATAAACAAATATTGCAGTATCTAGTACCTAAACAAAGGAAATAAATAAATAATATTCTCACTCAAATAAATAATTTTCTCTCACACAGCCCCACAGTATGTTTACAAACCACAGTCACTCTCCAAGTGGTGATGGGCTGTGGTAAATGCTCTCTGCCTAGTTTAGTTTTTTCTCACTTTTCCCCCTTCTGGCATAAAATTGACACAATCATCATGGTGTGTATTGATCAGTACTGATGCACAGGGAAACATACAAGAGCAACAAGCAGCCCAAGAGATCTGATGCAGGATTACTATTTGTTTGGATTAAAAGACTGGCAGTTTCCTCATCCCTGTGGCTACACCTCCCCACTCTCCCTTGTATTTGTATCTGTTAATATTTTTACCCTCCCACAGTAATAAATGTTCATGTTTAATATGAAGATAATGGGTAAGGAAATATTAACTTTGGAACAGCATAGGAAAACTAGAAGTTCCTTTGTGATACAGAAACATTATTGTGATGGGGAAGAATTATGGTACAAACAAATGCAAGGAACACTGAACCATTTATACATACATTGTAAGGGTAAAAACATGGAAGGTACAAATGAGAGGTAGAGCAGTGGTGCCGCTCACAGATTTGATGTCTTTACACCATGAAGATGAGAGCAATGAGGCAGCAGCAACAAGTAAACTGTCAAAATGTGTCAATCCAAAATAAATTGCTATCCCCAGTCAGAAGTGTTACCATCTAGTGTTGTTTTCCCTTGGCACCTTCAGAGATCAATCAGTACATCCTATTTGATCATTATCGACTTTATGCAGGAACAAATCAAGGAAATCCTTCTTTCTAGGCAGAGAGCAATAATCCTGTAAGAGATCTTTTAAAGAAAGGCTTTATGGAATGCACTAAGTTTTGTAGGTCATACTAGCAAGTTTTGTAGATCATACTAAGTTCCTTGTTAGCTGTGATGACAGCCACATCCCCAAGACAACAAGAATCATGTTATTGCAAGCAGATTCCCTTAACCCTAGCAGTAACTAACCACCTCATACCAGCAGGCTCATCACAAGCCTTCAGCCACCACTAGCTCACTATCAGGAGCCACAACATGAATGACAACAATTAGTAATGACAGTAATACATGTAACAGTCAAGCTTCAGAGGCAAGAAGTGAAGTGTGATCCAAGCCAATGGAGACAGCAAAGGCTAGAGGATAAAATCAAGTCTTCTGAGTACAAGACATAAGCTTCTTGTGTGTAAAGGACATCAGCCAAACAATAATGCACAAAGGGTTTCTAATGGGCCATGCCATGCTGCACCTGTACTCTCGGTAATACATTCCATGCAAGGCAGGGCAAGGCAATGCAGGTCTGGCCAGCACTTCCTGCCTATCCAGAGTGCACAGGAGGATGGGGCAAGGAGGGAGGAGGAAGTAATGGGAAAGGGAACTATTATGATCTGAGGACAAAGCTACTTACTTGCTCATTCAGCCAGGCCTCCATCTCTTCAAAGTCAGTGTCTTTCTGTTGCTGAAAAAACATACACACACAAAAGCACCACATTAGCAGAGGGATAAAAAAAACACACAGTAACATCTGGCCTTAAAGTGTTAAGGGGTTGCAGTGCTAACAGCTGCCTAGTGAGTGTCAGGAGCAAATCTTTAGTTTAAAAAAAATTCTAGGGAATTATTAATCTGTGCAAAATATGTTTGTATTTTGATGTCAGTAATTCTAATATATTTCATCTATTTAAATTTCAAATTTCAGATCTGTTAACTTACTAGAGGCAACACTGCTTACTACTGCTGTGGTCCATAACATCTACACTGCACACACACACACACACACACACACACACACACACACACACACACACACACATGCTTGCATCTACATACGTACTTACACTACAGACGCAGGCAAGGGTTATCATCTAAAACTTCCTTCTCACAAAGTCTTGCATCTAAATTGTCAATGTGTTAAGAGATCACTACATCTTGCAGCTAAATTGCCATGTATGAAAAGTCTACCCAAAATTAACACAATGCCTATTTATTTGGGACAGGCTGAGTGTTTGAATGAATGCACAGAACCAAGGGACTTGACCAGGAATCTGTCAACTGCACCAATCATGGGAACACGCATCCCTCTTTTATCATGAGGTTGGACACACCAAGAGGCACAAGAAAATTTTGAGTGGCAAAAAATTGAACACAAAATCAAGACAGGCAAAAATAACTTCAGGAAACACTATGGATAATGTGTTACAAAGTAACATCACAAACATCTTGGATTATCTTTGTAAAGTACTATTAAAACATGATTCTTAATGTCCACAGTCTGATTATGAAAGAAACACAAATATGACAATGACAAATGATGTCACAATACTTAGAACACTGAAAACTCAAACTGTGTCACGGGAATACACCAATGAGTGCATCCAAACACTTGCAGAAGGAATCAAGATCTGTGCTTCTGTGAAATACTTCTCACAGTACTCTAAAAGCAGGGATGATTCAACACTGTAAAGAACCAGTCACACTAGAGGCAACCAGAGGCGACCTAGTCCTGAAGTAACTTACAACTGTTCATTACCTAGTGTGTGTGTGTATCTCTGTATACCATACATACAAAGTGTATAGCAGAGTAGACTCACTACTTTGCCTCCAGTGAACTTGTGTTGTTTCAGGGCTTCACTGCTAGGAAGGCAAAGCACCATGGGGCTACTGGCTCTGTCCCTGCAAAACTGCTGTTTTGCTATTTATGTAAAGCTAACTGAACTAAGTTAAGCTCAAAAACTAAACCACAGTACAGGTTAAGATTACAGGCTCCACTACCCTACCAGGAACACAGACAGATTTCTGCACCGAGATAGAGCAGCTTTAGACTAATTGCTGACAGGAACAGTGGCCTGCATGCCATGCCTGGTGGCTGAGAGACCCACTCAATTCATACTGCTGGAAGTTTGTTCATGTTCATTTCTCTGCATTTTGACAGCAAATTAGACCAAAGCCACCACTAAGCAGCAGGTGTGCGCCTGAGGTCACCATTCACCGGTGAGGCAATGCAGCATATCTTGAGCACTAAGAAGCATGTGTTACTCAAAGGATGTGAGTAGCCATCATAAAAGCCAATCAGGGTTGTCTACAGAGTTAATGATAACGCTAACTCTTCTCTTTCTCGCCTTACCCACAGTGCCTCCTGAGCTCCAACACAGCCATCAACAACACCGGGAGAAAAATAAGTCAGTCAAATTCCTTAACTTGTCTTCCATTCTCTCCTTTCAGTTGGAAAGTGTGAATGTACGTATGTTTGTGTGTGTGGAGTGTTGATTCAAGGAATGGCTGTGTAAGATTCATGCCAAAGGGAAGCTACATTACAAATAATTAATTGGTGGGGAGTCAGGGGAGTGGGGTCAGGGAACAGTTACTACTGGTGGAACAAACATAACCATTAATAAGTACACTTGTGCAAACACTGGTGCAGGTGAAACAGGACCTCCCCAAGTGGCAAATGATGCAACCTTAATGCTGGTGTTCATCGGGCTCACTAACCCTGTTGTGTGTTGCCATTGTATTCAGAAGGTATTCCTCTTCTTATTTACCCTTGCCTCCAACTGTAACTTCGATGATACATGATTTGAACTTAATAACACCTCCTGACACCAGATGTATCATTCTTATAATATTTTCTTTGATATTACTATTTAAAATCAGTCATTTAAGTGTCATATCACAGAAAATTAACTAGATAATCAGAAAATATATCTTTCATTCAACAAAATATTTTTAACAAGAAAAGATATGGCTTCTGTGAGGGAATCTTTGGCCAAGTCATGGCTAACTTCTTTCTATTTAAACAAAAATAAACTTTACATATGCACACATCTCAACTAACAACTCATAATGAAATAATTCTTCATACCCTCCTCCACTGGATCAGGAGATCAGGAGTCACAACACAAGTGTGAGGGAGTCAATGTTTGCCATCATACAGATCATCAAGTGTCATTCCAAAGCACTACAACCATTCACAGCCAAATGCCAATCACAGAAGAAGCACAAAGCAAATTAGAGATTTCCTAACCCAAACTGGGAATTATATGTTGAGTGCAACACCAGCATGAAGGGAAGCTTTCATTTGCCACCATAAAAGAGGTGGTTTAGGCTGCTTTAATGAGAGGGGGCATTTAGGATGCCAGGCAGGGGAGAAAGGAGGAGTACTCACAGGGTTGTGCCGCACCTGGGCCACACGCCCCAGGGAGGAGGGCGTGGTGTCTGCTTCTGTGTTGTCCTGGTAAGTGCTGCTGCTGTTGGAAGGAAGGTAAGGTTAGACAAATCTGTTTCAGACATCAGAGAGTTCATCTGTCAATAGCTGATACAATAAAAGAGTTGGCATTAATTCCTGCCCTTGATCACTTCAAAGGGCACTTCAGAATCCTCAGAAATAAAGACTTATATTTAAAGGAAACTACATTTAAAAGAAACCAAATATTTTTTTGACTGAACAACATTTAACAAATAAAATGTGCTCCTTACTATGTGAAAAAATCTTCAAGAAGAAAAATTTAGTAAAGCACGAGATGGCAAGTGTCAGAATGCCACATACCTTTAAGATGTAGAGACAAACTTTGCAACTCAAGACTCTCACAACCTGTGCAACCTGCTCACAACCAAGCTGCAAGATTACACTGAACTCAAACACCCATGACAGCAACATATATATGGAGTAGGCAGTAGTCACCTGCCGCCCGGTGGAATACTCCAGGAGAGGTACTTACGGGGATGTAGGCAGTGCTGCAGACTGAGTGATTCCCCGTGTCCTCTCTTCCCGGTTCCCTTTGTGGTCTCATTTATACAATTGAGCAGCTGCAGCCTGCCCTCTAAAGACAACTTCTACTACTTCCTACACTACACTACAACACCTTACACTTTTACACTCTCTTCAAATCAAAATTTAATAATGGCTTCACCACGCCCTGCCTCGGAGTCCCCCTCTGGGGAGGGGACCATAAATGTCCCCAGGTCGGACTGCCCTCTGCTGTCGACCTTGGGTGTCTTGACACTTCATCTAATACTTTCACTATCAATTTCTGCAACATTCGTGGCCTTCGTTCTAATTTTCAATCTGTGGAACACCACCTCTCCTCTACTAAACCTCATCTTCTCTTCCTAACCGAAACACAGTTGTCTGTGACTACTGACAGCAGCCCCTTTTCTGTTCCCTCCTACTTGCTCTATCCTCATTTTCAATCCAAAGCTGGATGTTGCGCATACGTGCGTAACGACACCACTTGCTCTCGTGCCCACAATCTTGAATCTTCAGAATTTTCTACCATCTGGCTAAGACTTCAATGTCACTCTCTAACTAAATTCATCTGTGCTGTATACCTCTCACCTAATTCCTCTGACTATGTAAAATTCTTTGACTATTTGACTTCCAAGGTGGAGCACATCTTATCTCACTTTCCTTTTGCTGAGATCTCCATTTTAGGGATTTCAATGTTCACCACCAGCTTTGGCTTTCATCTTCTTTCACTGACCAACCTGGTGAACAAACCTTCAACTTTGCTATCCTTCATGACCTAGAGCAGCTAGTGCAGTTCCCTACCCGTATTCCTGACCGCCTTGGAGACACGCCCAACATTCTTGATCTTTTCCTAACCTCCAACCCTTCTGCTTACTCTGTTAAACTTTCCTCTCCGTTGGGCTCCTCCGACCACAATCTAATTTCCGTTACCTGTTCTATCACTCCAGTGCAGCCTCAGGACCCGCCTAAGCGGAGGTGCTTCTGGCATTTTAACTCTGCTAAGTGGGAGGAACTAAGGCAGTACTATTCTGATTTCCTTGGGATGATTATTGTTTTCATGTCAGAGATCCTTCTCTTTGTGCCGAGCGCATAACAGAGGTGATTATCTCTGGCATGGAGCTATACATTCCTCATACTTTCTCTAACCCTAAAGCTAAAAAGCCTTGGTTTAACTCTGCTTGTTCTCGTGCTGTCAATGATAGAGAGGCGGCTCACAAACGGTTCCGTAGCCATCCAACTGCTGAAACTCATGCCCTATATATTTCTGCCCGTAATCATGCCAAATCTATTCTCCAACTTACTAAAAACTCTTTCATCAATAGAAAATGTCAAAGTCTTTCCAATTCTAACTCCTCTCGAGATTTCTGGCATCTAGCCAATAATATCTCTAACAACTTTACTTCTTCGTCTTTCCCTCCTTTACTTCATCCAGATGGCTCTACAGCTGTCTCTTCTTTTCTAAAGCTGAACTCTTCGCTCAAACCTTTGCTACCAACTCAACTTTGGATGATTCTGGGCATATTCCTCCTACTCCTCCACCCTCTGACTACTTCATCCCTAAAATTAAAATTCTTTATAAAGACGTTTTCCTGGCCCTCTCTGGCCTTGATTCTCGGAAGGCTTACGGTCCGGATGGAGTCCCTCCTGTTGTTCTCAAAAACTGTGCTTCCGAACTCGCTCACTGCCTGGTCAAACTCTTTCATCTGTGTCTCTCTACTTCTATTTATCCTTCTTGCTGGAAGTTTGCTCACATTCAACCTGTCCCTAAAAAAGGTGACCACTCCAATCCTTCTAACTACCGCCCTATAGCTTTGATTTCCTGCCTTTCTAAAGCCTTTGAGTCTATCCTTAATAGGAAGATAATGAGGCATCTATCAGCTCACAACCTTCTCTCTGATTGCCAGTATGGTTTCCGTAAAGGCAGATCTACTGGTGATCTTCTTACTTTCCTAACTGAATCTTGGTCATCCTCTTTAGGGACTTCGGTGAAACCTTTGCTGTCGGCCTTGACATATCGAAAGCCTTCGATAGAGTCTGGCACAAATCTTTAATTTCTAAACTACCCTCCTACGGATTCTATCCTTCTCTCTGTACCTTCATCTCCAGTTTCCTTTCCGATCGTTCTATTGCTGCTGTAGTAGACGGTCACTGTTCTTCCCTAAAACTATCAACAGTGGTGTTCCACAGGGTTCTGTCCTATCACCCACTCTCTTTCTATTATTCATCAATGATCTCCTAAATCTGACTCAATGCCCTATCCACTCCTATGCTGATGATACCACCTTGCATTATTCAACAGCGTTCAACAGACGCCCAACCCAACAACAATTAAATGACTCAAGGCGAGATGCTATAGGACGCCTAACTTCTGATCTTTCACTTGTTTCTGATTGGGGCAGAGAAAACCTGGTTTTGTTCAATGCCTCAAAAACTCAATTTCTACAACTATCTACTCGACATAACCTTCCAGACAACTATCCTCTCTTCTTCAATAACACTCAACTTCCCCTCTCCTCTACATTAAACACACTCGGTCTATCCTTCACTAAAAATCTAAACTGGAAATTTCACATCTCTACTCTTGCTAAATCAGCTTCCAAGAAGTTAGGTGTCCTGTGGCGTCTTCGTCCATTTTTCTCTCCCTCCCAGCTGCTTGCTCTGTACAAGGGCCTTATCCGCCCGTGTATGGAGTATGGCTCTCATGTCTGGGGGGGATCCACACACAGCTTTACTAAACAAGGTGGAATCTAAAGCTTTTCGTCTTATCAACTCTTCTCCTCTAACTGACTGTCTTGATTCTTTAAGTCACCGCCGCAATGTTGCATCTTTATCTGTCTTCTACCGCTGTTTTCATGCTGTCTGCTCTTCTGAACTTGCTAACTGCATGCCTTCCCCTCCTGCGGCCTCGCTGCACAAGACTCTCTACTTCTTCTCATCCCTATTCTGTCCATCTTCCTAATGCAAGAGTTAACCAGTATCTTCACTCCTTCATTCCCTACACTGGTAAACTCTGGAACTCTCTACCTGTGTCTGTATTTCCACCTGCCTATGACTTAAACTCTTTCAAAAGAGGAGTGTCAAGACACCTCTTACGTTAACTGGACCCTCCTTTTAGATTTTTTTGTTTTTTCTCTTTCTCCTACTTTCCTCTTAACAGGGCCTGGCAACCAGCGGGATTTTTTTTTTCCAACACTTTGTTCTCCCTTGGCCAGTGCCCTTGTAATGTAAAAAAAAAAAAAAAAAAAAAAACAGGAACCTTAACACAAGACTACTAACAGGTCATGCAATCACCTGGTTTTGGTGTTCTCATAGGTGGCTGTCCGGGACTGGGCAAACATGTCAAAGTCTGCATCCTCATTCTTCTTAACCTTCTGAGGAGAGGCACCCACAGCTGGAAGTAAGGAAAGACGTCAGAATGCAAAGCTATGGAAACCTGTTATTTTTCCACTCCACCTGATAAAAAAACAGGATAAGGTAGTGTGAGGATCTCCAACCCAACCTAAACAGTAAGTATAACAATAGGCAGTAGATTATTTATACTACCGGGAAATTACTCAATAGCTTAAAAAACTGCACTCCAAACATACTAACTACACTTCCTGCTCCATATCTCATCTTGACACAGCCCTTCCAAGAACTTAATTTGAAAGCTACATAGACTTAAACAATGCTGATCAGCACACAACATCATAATACAATTAAGCTCTTCAATACTGGGACACATCTTTACCTTGAGACCTGTATGCAATTAGGCCATTTTACTGACATCAGGAAGAATCTATGAATGTCAAAAGATTAATGGCCACAGTCTTCACTAAATTAATCCCCCACATAAGTTTCTGAAGCTGTATAAAATCACCAAACAGAAACCAGAAAGAACATGGAAATGCATCATAGTACTGGAGAGGTTGTCACAAACAAAAATTAAAACTAGCAGGAAGGGGATGCAAGTGTCAAGACTGGCCTGGAGTTACACTGAGGGATGCCAGCTGTGCAGAGGGAGCTTCATCAGCCAGGTCAATGAGGGAGACTTCCGGTGCTGGCTGTTGCTGGGGGGGTGGCACGGCTGGCTGGGTCTGAGGAGGTGTCTTGCTGGGGCTGCCGGCGCTCTTAACCTTACTCATGTAGCGGTCGTACCTGTGGCAAGGGAGACGCTTGAAGATGATACAAGACATAGTACAAAGTTAAAGAAAGGAAACTGTAGAAGAGACATTAAAACTATATTTTTCATCATAGAAATGTGAAAAAATGGAACAAGCTTAGTGAAGAAATTGTGAAGCTAAAACTGTCCATGCTTTTACAACAAAACTGGATGATAGATATAGAGATGGAATACTATGAGATAACTCCCCTCCTGCAAACCAAAACTAAGCAAATACACACTAGTGCAATGTAAAAATGAATACACAATGACGAACACCACATAGATTTGGACACGGAGCAAAAGAATGAAGATATGTTAAAATTATAAAAGAGAAATTAGTAAAATGATAAATAAAAACAAATAATACAAAACACATGAGAAAATATAGTCAGGTTTAGACACATGACAAGAATAACCAAAATGATGAAAAATAAGAAAATAATGATAGTTTTAGACACATGACAAGAAGGAAAATGAAGACTGTGTGACTTGTGACTTAGCAATGTAAAGGAGGCAACTCACCTGATGAAAAGGTTGTTGAGGTTGTCATTTATCCTCAGGAGGTCAGCTGTAAGGAGGTCATCGCTGACTCGACCCACCAGCTCCACCACCCGCTGCTGCATGGCACGGCAGGTGGCATGCAGCTCCTGTAATGCATGCACACCTTTACTGACCTGCTACCTGCTCAACACAGACACAACTGGTGGGTGGAAGGAACACACTCAGGAAAATATCTGGAAAATTTATGAGTGAGAATGGTAATTTGTCTGTTACTTGGTGTACACAGACATAAGTGGTAAAGGAAAGGTACAGACTCAGAAACAGAAGACAAGTTTAAGAATAAAAATGATGGATGTAAATTTGCTGTCACCTGCTGTACAGAGACATAATTGGTAGATGAAAGGAAGAGACTTGGAAAAAGATTAGACAAATTTATAAAAGAAAATGGTAAGTGGAAATTTAGTCGCTACCATTGGCAGGGAAGAACACATATGAAAACTAAACTGATCTCTGTAGCTTCTGGAAACAGACTTAGTAAGAGTGCACACCCTTCAAAATACAGACTTCAGCTGGATGCTGGGCAGAAAGACATACAAACACAGTACAAAATGCCTGCAAGAGGAAGATTTCAAAACACTTCACAATTCTGAATATCTTTTAGACCTTTTTTGGGACTGGCATTCTTGGTGAGCGTTTTTCACTGATCATTACCCCTCTAAGTTAAAAAAAAAATATATACCTCTAATCCAGTATAAAAACACCAATACACACACACACACACACACTACTACTACTCCAGGAAGACTTGGACAGAATATGGAAATGGAGCTGTACATGGCAAATGGAGTTCAACACGACAAAATGCAAGAAAATAGAGTTTGGCAAGAGTGAAAGAAGAATCAGGAGTATGTACAAGATAGGAAATGAAGACATAAAAACCAGTCATGAAGAAAAAGACCTTGGGGTGACAATTACCAATGACCTATCGCCAGAGAGACATATAAACAAAATAATTGGAGAAGTATTGAACTTATTGAGGAACATAAGAGTGGCGTTCAGATATCTAGATGAAGAAATGATGAAGAAAATAATTACTGCAATGATAAGACCGAGGCTTGAATATGCAACAATACAGTGGGCTCGAACTTAAAGAAACACATAAGGAAACTAGAGAAAGTACAGAGGGCTGCAACAAAATGGTGCCTGACTTAAGAGATTTGACTTATGAAGACAGACTGAAAAGAATGCAACTTCCGACCCTGGAAAACAGAAGAGAAAGGGAGACCTGATAGCAATATACAGAGTGATGATTGGCATGGAAAAATGGATAGGGAAGATCTGTGTATGTGGAATGGAAGAATGTCGAGAGGGCATGGGAAAAACTAAAATGGCCACTTATAGGAGAGATGTGAAAAATATAGCTTCCTCATAGAAGGGTGGAAGCATGGAATAGTTTAGACGTGGAAGTGGTCAACGCAAGGAATATTCATGATTTTAAGAAAAAGCTGGACATTAATAGATATGGAGACGGGACAACACGAGCATAGCTCTTTTCCCGTATGTTACAATTAGGTAAATACAATTAGGTAAATACAAACACACACACACACACACACACACACACACACACACACACACACACACACCCGGTAGCTCAGTGGTTAGAGTGCTGGCTTCACAAGCCAGAGGACCGAGGTTCGATTCCCCGGCCGGGTGGAGATATTTGGGTGTGTCTCCTTTCACGTGTAGCCCCTGTTCACCTAGCAGTGAGTAGGTAAGGGATGTAAATCGAGGAGTTGTGACCTTGTTGTCCTGGTGTGTGTTGTGTGCCTGGTCTCAAGCCTATCCAAAGATCGGAAATAATGAGCTTTGAGCTCGTTCCGTAAGGTAACGTCTGGCTGTCTCGTCAGAGACTGCAGCAGATCAAACAGTGAAACACACACACACACACACACACACACACACACACACACACACACACACACACACCTGAAGCAGCTGTAGGTCCTCCTGATGCTCCTTTCCTGGACTCAACTCAGTCAGCATCTCTGCCAACACCTTAGCATTGGACTCCACCACGTCAAGCTCACTGTGTAGTTTGGCCCGTTGCTCGGCAGTCAGTGTGGTCGGGGCTGCAGGGGAGGTGGGGGCGGGAGGAGCAGGGTGGTGGGGGGCCTGGCGACGCGGTGAGGTGGCCATCATGCCCCCACCAGTGCCAGAGGTGGGTGGACGGGGGATGCTGCGTGGTTCTGGGGCTCCTGAGGTCTGCATTAAAGAGAGAGGGAGGAGATCCTATAATGTACTATTATTAACTCCTTCAATACTTAGATGCATTTTTACCATGATTTTTTGGCATGATTATACAATTCTATTTACATTAGGAAGGGTCTATGGAGCTCAAAAAAATGAATGGCCAGTCTTCACTATTTCAATCCCCACACAAGTTTCTGAAGTTGTATAAGATCACCAAAGACTAAGCAGGATGAATATGGAAATGCATTATGGTACTCAAGGGGTTAATAAGAAAAAAAATATGAGAATAGTGCCACACAAGACAAGGGGAACAAGGAGCAATGGGAGGAGTGCCACATACCCTCTGAGGAGTGATGATCGGTGCCATGGTGTCAAGGTCGGTGGCTGGGAACTCCACTCCCTTATGCTTCAACTCAGCATACACCTGGAATACACAAACACAAGTACTTATAATGACTGTATACACTCAATGATGCACTGCTAAATACTTCCCATGCCTGTACACTTCCTTCACAACTGCGCATTCCCTTCAGACACACTGTAACACTGCAACACTAACATTAACATTGGTACATTTATGATAGTTTTCCGAAGTTTAATATTAAGCTTCCATCAACCTGCTGTATAGTTTCTGTGTACATGTATAGTGCAATATAACTGTTCATTATTATTACTATTACTATTAGTTCATGTCTCTAAACACACTGGATAATTATATGCTACTTGCTAGTTTCTCTGAGTAATTGTGGGAAATCTTTTGAAGCAACAACACTCCTACAGGCAGTAAGAACCTTGAGGTATTCCATCACTTGTTTTGTTCTCAGTAGTGGAGATCAAAATCAAACTCTAAATTGCAACATTCCACTAAGCTTGAGCTGAACCCAGAGCAATCAAATGGTCAAGAAGAGAGAGAGAGAGAGAGAGAGAGAGAGAGAGAGAGAGAGAGAGAGAGAGAGAGAGAGAGAGAGAGAGAGAGAGAGAGAGAGAGGGAGAAGGAGAGGGAGCACATACCTGACTCACACCAGACAGCTCTGGTTGGTGTCTAAATGCATCTGCCCAAGACTGGATGAGGGACAAGACCTTCTCCTGGACAGACGGTGGTGGTTCATTCTTGGGGCCTGCCGGAGGAGGAAATGATGAGGAATAGTAGGCAGCAGTGTAACAGTTATTAGAAGCAAAACAGAATGGACAAGGAAAAAGAAAGGTGGCAGATGATTTGTGAAAGGAATAAAGCAGAGAAGATGAATAGTAAAAATAACAGTTTGGTGGAGTTGTGAGAAGGACAGAGAAGTTAGGAAAGAAAAAAGGAAAGGTATCTGATTCATTGTCAAGGTGAAAGTCAATAAAATGAAGCAAAGAGGAGATGAGAAATAGAGATAATAGTTTGATAAAATTCTAAGAGAAAAGTTTTGGAAAAACAGAGGACAAGTAGCTGATTTGTTGTTAAATGAGGAAGTTAAAGGAATGAAGCAGAAGAGACAGGAAAAAAAAGAATGAAGCAGAGAAAATAATGAGCACCAAGAACAACAGTTTGATAGAGTTATGAGAAGAAAACAAGTTAGGAAAGAAAAAGGAAAGATGGCTGATGTGTTGTCAAGGTGAAAGTCAAGGAAATGAATCAGGGATGAGACATGAGGAATAATGAATAGCAGTGTGACAGGTTCATGAGGAGACAGGACAGAAAAGTTAAGAGGGATGAAAGAACACACACCTAATGAGTTGTCAAAGGTGAAAGTCAAAGGAATGCAGCAGGATTAAGAGCAATAAGTGAAAGGGTACAAGGTGTTCTGGTTGGTGAGGTGGAGACGCACATGGAGTAACATGCAAAAACTATGTGGGTGGGGTTGCATGGCTTGCAAGGGAAGGAGGCACAGTAAAGGAAGGGGAATGGCAGGGCTGCATTGAGAGAGGGCGTGATATTGCACCTGTGAAATATGTATGTCATCATTGATCCTCACACATGAACTTGCCACTTCTTGCCTTGACAAAGAAAAGAGAAGAAGCATTTAATTCTGCCTCTTCTTGGCTACACAACTACTTGAAAAATTTCACTATAAATATAAATGCTAAAAATTGTATTTGATTATTAGAAAAAATGTCAAGCAGTGAAGGGGCAAACAAGTGAGCCCCACCCTGCCCAGGCCAGGATGCCACGTACCAATCAGCTTGACTAGCTCCTGCACAAAGTCCTTGCTGCAGGCATGGACGTGGAACCTCTTGCCACAGTTCTTTACACAAGCCTCTAACACCTGTAGGAGGAGGAGGGACGGGGAAGATGAAGCCGTTTACTGAAGCTGGCTACGTCTGATGTCATTCCACCAAACCACAAATTCCATAATGGTTTGTTTGTGGTTTTGCACTCACACCAAAATTTAGAGAAAGTTGCTGTTTTGCAAAAGTACATCTGCTGAAGCAAAGCTGTCCACAAACTTACCCTTGATTTCAGTGGTAATATCGGTCAGACATTTTACCATTGAATCATTTAAAACATTTTGTAACAAATACATATATATTTTATGCATTTCATTCAATACAAAAGTTAATGTCCAATATCAACAAGCTCAGTACACTTTGGACAAGGCGGAGTGAGTACATACAGTGAGGGTGTACATGACCACAGTGTAGTTCTTGGGTTGTGTGGTGAGCCTCTTCCTGATGGCCTTAATGGCATCGCGAGGTCCATCCTCAGACTCATTCACCAGGTCACACACTTCCAGGTTCAGTCCCCAGTCCTCAGAGGGTAGGGTCTCAGCTGTGGCCTGCTCTGAAGGCAAAGAAAGGTCAGTGAATACCAGACTTTCTTCCCAATGGAGAAATGAAAGGAGAAAGAATGCAAGAAATATATTAAGTGACACAATCCTATCCTATTCTGGTGAGGCACAAACCTGTTGCAAGACTAAGGTCATCATGGTGCTTGTTTATTAAGAGCAAACAAGATACTAGGAAACACTGAGAATGAGAAGAGCAATCATGGAGGAAAAAAACAGTAAAAAGAAGTAAGAAACCAGTAAAACCAGTTATCATTTGCAGGAGAGGAGCAGGAATAGAACAACTTTTCAGAGGATGACATGAGAAATTAGTACCAGTTTCAGAGATGGACTAATAAAACATGCTCCTATTCCCACCATCAATAACATCACCAATTAGTCTTTCCACCAATAAAATGCCACACTCTGCAAACACTCATTCCATCAACCAACACTAACATACAAAAACTGGTCCAATTCCAAACACACAGACACACTCAATCCTTCAGTCTATTTATCATCCTCCCCAGCAACCACACACACACACAAACCAACCTATTTTCTGGGATACAACTGAAGGAGCCATGGTAGTAGTAGTAGTAGTAGTAGTAGTAGTAGTAGTAGTAGTAGTAGTAGTAGTAGTAGTAGTAGTAGTAGTAGTAGTAGTAGTAGTAGTAGTAGTAGTAGTAGTAACAGCAGTAGATAGAACTGTAGGTGATTCTCTTATGCACTGTTGAGTCAGACTGGCACTTATCACCATGTGTGTGTGTGTGTGTGTGTGTGTGTGTGTGTGTGTGTGTGTGTGTGTGTGTGTGTGTGTGTGTGTGTGTGTGTGTGTGTGTGTGTGTGTGTGTGTGTCCTTCAAGTGTGTAAAAATGTTCTGCTCCACACACATCATCGCTCATGCATGGATGCACCCCAGAGCACGTGCACACACACACACACACACACACACACACACACACACACACACACACACACACACAAAGGTTGACTCTCAGCAAATACTCCCATACCAATTCGTTCATTCTGTTTGCTAATCATATATTTCATCCACTTTCACTGTGGTTCATTTCCCACTTTCTCTCTCTCTCTCTCTCTCTCTCTCTCTCTCTCTCTCTCTCTCTCTCTAAAGTACTAAAAAAAAAACTGTGTAGCAATTCTTAAAATGACAAGGACAATTTTCATCGTTTGACACTAAAACTTGTCACAGTTTACCGCACACACACACACACACACACACACACACACACACACACACACACACACACACTACAACTTTCACTGTCACACCTCACTCACCACTATCACCACTAATCACCACCACCCCCTATATTCACCACAAAGCATCACCACAGTGCATCACAACCACCACCACCACCACCACCACCACGCCACATCCTGCTGCTGTCACTCCTTACTGTTCATAGCAAAGTGGAAAGGCAAACTGGACATGAATGGGGAAAGAGTGACAAAGAAATCTAGATCAGAGTTACAGGTAGTATTAGTTGAGTTTATTAGTGTTACCTGTTACATTACTTCCTTACACTTCCATTGAAATATGCAGGAAAAGATACTTCAAAACTCATTCCAGTGATCAAAAAGGGAGACTAATAAAGACTCAATAAATGCATACCTGGAAAATACATCAACCCCTTGAGTACCATGATGTCTTTCTATGTTCATTTTTGCTTAGGATTTAGTGATTTTATACAGCTTCAGAAACCCATGTGGAGGATTAAAATAGGGAAGACTCTCGGCATCAATCTTCTGCTTACTATTTGGTGATCTTATACAGCTTCAGAAACTCATGTGGGGGATTAAAATAGTAAAGACTCTGACCATTAATCTTCTGACCTCCATAGATCCTTCCTAATATCAATAAAATGGTCTAATCGTAAACATATCTCAAGGTAAATATAAAAATGTGCCCCAGTATTGAAGGAGTTAATGCTGATTCTCCAATTTCTAATGAATAAAATGTCTGAGTGGGTGTACATTAATGATAATAAAAGTAAATAAATAAATGTAGTATGTGATTATGAACGATGCAGCAATAACAGTGAAAGTCAAAGGGTTAAGGATTCAAAATATATCTCTATCAATAGGTGGCTGTACAATAATAAGAAAAAATAAATAAATGTGGTATGTAATTGTGAACAATGCATAAATAACAGTGAAAATCAAAGGCTACAGGGTTCAAAATATAATACCTCCATCAAAAAGTACCAAAGAAACAAGTGAACAAGTGTGATAATGATAAAAAGGATAGCAACAGTATGAATTGGTCTAAACTCTACAACTTCCTGCCGCCTCCTGTATTTCCTATTTCCTATGACTTGAATTTTTCCAAGTTGATCAAAGGATAGCAACAGTGGGAATTGGTCTGAACTCCATAACTTCCTGTCTGCTTCTGCATTTCCTACTTCCTGACTTGAATTTTTCCAAGAGGGAGTGTTCAAGATGCTTATCGGTCAATATTACATGATCCCTTTGACATCTCCTGAGAATAGCACCTTAGTAGACCCTTTTCTCTCTCTCTCTCTCTCTCTCTCTCTCTCTCTCTCTCTCTCTCTCTCTCTCTCTCTCTAATTGTGCTACCCTTGGCCAGCGCTCTTGGATAAAAAATAAAGAATAGGACGTGTGAAATTCATACAAAGGAAAACAATAGGATGAAATTCACACAAGACCAGCAATGACATAAATAGAAAGGACAGAAAAGTATGAATAAAACATAAAGGGCAGTACATGTGAAATTCATACAAAGGATTGCAATAGTATGAAATTAATATAAAGGGTAGAAATAGTAAATTATATAAGCAACAGCAAAAATATGAATTGAATATAAAGGACAAGTGTGAAATTTATATAAAGGATCGTGATGGCATAAAGTTAACACAAGAGCAGACATGAATTTATATAAAAGACAACAAAAGTATCAATTAAATATAAAAGATACACATGAGAGGAATAACTGCAGACTGAGGAATAACCACAGACTGAACCACCAACAGAACACTAACAAAGGAACCCAGTGTATTACTGACAACACCAACACAACCATCACGACCTGGATGGATGTGGGTCAGCCTATAATGATCTGTCAGTCCATTATCATCACATACTCCGTCAAAAAGCAGCAAGAGTGACTGGAGCACAAACATGAATCTTTGACCTGATTTTGTGAGGCATCAGAGGCTGGCCACCTTCAGCTTAGTGTGAATGATGTGTGTGTGTGTTTGTGTGTGGTGGTTTATGTGGGCCACCTCATGTTGTATTGGTATTGCCAAACTCCTAGTTTTTTTTTTTTTTTTTTTCTTAACGGTATGGCCTATAGCACATGTAGGCATACTTGAAGTGTATATGTGGGAAGCACTGTTAAGCTTCCGCCCATTAGTGGCACAGGCAATTTTATTTATAGTGGTACCCATATTAGGGCCCATATCACCACCCTACTGGAAACTCTACCTAGCCTAACTCAACCTAACCTAATCCAAACTAACCTTAACATCAACTTAACCTAACATAACCTAACCTAACCTTAACCCAAACCTCAACCTTAACTCTAACCTAACCTATATTTAAACTAACCTAACCTAACTGTTTCTGGCATGGTTTTGATTTTCATAAGTATCACTACAAGTCAATAATAGCCAGCCCTGATAAAAAAATAGCTTAATTAATGCAAAATATTGTGAGTATAACTACTGACACAACATGTAGTCATGTCATGCATTACTGACAAGGACTCATAGTGAACATTAACCAAAAAAAGTCTATCGTTACTAAGATGTGTGGGTGATTAGGGCTGCTGCAAACCTTAATGGTATATACACACTACATAATACCATGCATAAAACCACTATTTTTATCCAAACAATATACAGCCACTGAATTAAATGTTTTTTTTGCATTTTTGGACAATATTCAAGTAATTAACTACAAGCACTCACAAGCTCTAAATCTGAATATCTGGTCCATTTCCAACCAAATTTATTCCCAAAACCTGTAGATTTTTAGGTGCCATAAGACTAAACCACAGAAAATACATTAACTTATTACTTAGTGCGTTTCTTCACCTCAACACACCAACGACAGCAACAAACATGCCAGTAACCTATCACTACCCCAAAGCTACAAATTGAATAAGACTAACCCATAAATTAACATGAACTTAAATTTTTAGGTGCCATAAGACTAACTCATAAAGAAAATACATAAAATTACCATCATTTAGTGCATTTCTTCATCTTAACACACCATCTATAGGAGCGAACATACCAGTAACTTATTATTGCCCAAACCTGCAAATTTACCACCCACAAAAGTAAACAAAATCAGTCCATTGAAAGTACGCTAACCTCCTCAGTACCAGGACACGTTTCTATACTCATTCTGGTTATTATTTGGCGATTTTATACAGCCTAAGAACCTTATGTGAGGGTTGAAATAGTGAAGAGTGTGGCCATTCATCTTCTGACCATCATAGACCCTTCCTAATGTCAATAAAACCGTCTAACTATACCCAAAACTCATGGTAAAAATGTGTCCCAGTACTGAAGTGGTTAGATCTCTTTAATTCAAGCATCTCTTCCCCTCCAAACACTATCCACAGCTGCAAATGTACCAGTAACAGACACGACAAGCTTATGAGGAGTGTGTGAAAGAGAGAACGTCACAAAATTCCATTAAAACCAGATGGAAGTTTGCAGGTCAGTCTGTCAGTCTGTCTGTCCGCTTGTCCCAACTCATCATCACATGACCCACCACCACCACCACCACCACTGCCACTGCCGCCTCTTAGTAACACACACACAGACTCACTCACAGCCCAACTCGACTTGAATCTACAAAAATAGACAAAAACTAAAGCCACACCACAAATACCGAGTTATAATTACCAGCACACCGAAAAAAAGGACCCAAAAAAATAATGATAAAAATCTGGTAGCCACTTTTCCCTCTTGACACGCAAAATGGCTTAGTTTACACACATTTCTGGCAGCACACAGGGTCTACAGCACAGGCAGGACCCAGGGCACACCTCCCCGCGGCGTGACAACACTCAGGGGAGGCGAAAAATACAGGAAAACAGAACATGAGGGAGGTGACAAGCAGACGACAACTTTCTAAACAAATATTTTCGCCCAGTCATTATTTCTCTTGTATTTTCTCCTCTCGGCGTGTCCCTGAAGTATTCATGGAGGCGTGGGGGTGTAGAGGGTGTGCTGAAGGATGTAGGGAAGGGTCTATTTACCTATTTTCTGGCCAACGGGCGTGGCGAAGACGTTTCCCCCGAAGAACGACATTTTGCTGCCCTGTTGCGTCATCGCTCTCCGCCATGACGTCAGCTGATTCCGTGACGCCATACCACCTCCCTGCAGATTTTGAGATTATTTGCGTTATTCTAGTGCTTGTCTGTAACTCATAGTGTGTCAGTGAGTGTGGAAGAGTCATATTTTATTATTTCCACGCAGTTTGTGTTAGTTTAAGAGTTTGCCACGTGAATATTTCACGTGTAAAATTCCTGCCGTGTGATCTGAGTGTGCTAGCTCGCATCTCACTTTATTGTAATTTCTTGTATCTATTTGTATTTTTCTAGTGGGTATTTATATTCTGTGGTGTGTCAGTGTATGTATTAGACGTGTATCTTGCTATCACTAACTTGTTTGTATTGTTTTATATCCTATCAACGAGAATAATATAAAATAAATATCATCATGTGACTGAGAATCCGATAACTTTACCAGCACACTTTCCTTCAAATCGTTACATATTCATGCTTTTAGGTTACATTTACTGTTTATAATGAGCTGGTGTATGTATCACGCCTATGTCTTGCTATTCGGTAGGCGTCTGCGTTGCTTGATACCCTTAGAACGAAAATATTAAAAGATAAAAAGCCGTCATGCAATACGAGACATATGATAGCTCAGCCGCACCTCCCTCCAGATTTTTTTTTTTTTTTTACATTTTTTTTTAGGATCTATTTACGATTTATGTCGTGTCTGTGCAAGTATTTATGCTTCATCTGTTTAATCATGTTTGTTAGTACTATTTATCTCCCTCTCGAAGAAGATAAGAGATAAAATATGTGTTGATTTTCTGGAATGCTGCACGTGTTATATTGCTGCAAAAGTTGCCAACGGACATATGAAGAAGATAAGAGATAACTGTGGTCTTGTGACTCTGTGATAACTAACTGCTGTCAAACAGAGCCTTGCAACTGAGTGAGTGGATGCAGTTTAGGCAATAAATACAAATTACTTCAAATTCGTGCAGCTTATTGATTAGAACAGCTACCATGAATCTTATTATCATTCATTTACTTTTACTCACTTATCTTATGTTAGAGAGAGAGAGAGAGAGAGAGAGAGAGAGAGAGAGAGAGAGAGAGAGAGAGAGAGAGAGAGAGAGAGATTGTTAAGATTCGTAAAGGAATTGTGACTTGGCTAAAAAGAAGTAGAAAAGGAGGAAGAAAATTGTTAAAATAGACAGATAGATGAACAAAGGAGAGAGAGAGAGAGAGAGAGAGAGAGAGAGAGAGAGAGAGAGAGAGAGAGAGAGAGAGAGAGAGAGAGAGAGAGAGAGAGAGAGAGAGATTTGTGACTTAGAAAATAGGAAGAAAATTATGCTAGAGAGAGAGAGAGAGAGAGAGAGAGAGAGAGAGAGAGAGAGAGAGAAACATCGTGCAGTCGTCACCATAACAACAGCGACGCTACACACCCACACTCAAACTGATCCCTTCCTCTTTTCTTTCCTTTCCTTTCTTTAACCCGCGACTTTACAGTGAAAACCAGTAATATAAGCTGCTCCTAAAGATGAGTTTCACGTGGGCTATTGATGCTAAAGGGGAGGAGCTGGGCAGTGCATTTAGAGGAGAGGAAAGTGAAGGGAGTGAGACGGAGGAGGATGAGAAGGCGGTGAAAAGTCAACTACATGCTATGAAATTATGCCAAGAGTCCAGCGGTTTAATGGCAACTGTCTCCACGCTGAGGGTAATGCCGTGTGTGTGTGTGTGTGTGTGTGTGTGTGTGTAAGGTTTTTTTTTAGCTTCTCTGACTCCTGCTACTATTACTGTTGCTATTGCTGCTGCTGTTGTTATTGTTGCTGCTGTCAGTGGTAGGTGGTGTTGCTACGACTACAACAACAACAACTATTACCACACTACCACTAACAACAACAACTACTACTACTACTACTACTACTACTACTACTACTACTGACGCTGTTGCTGCTGCTGCCACGTATAATGACACCAACAATCACCATTACCACCATTACTTCCACCTATTAATGCAACTGCTGCTAGTCTGCTTCTGTAATCGTTGCTGTTCTTGTTGCGCTACTGCTGCTGCTACTACTACTACTACTACTACTACTACTACTACTACTACTACTACTACTACTACTAATGATAATAATAATAATAATAATAATAATAATAATAATAATAATAATAATAATAATAGTACTAGTGCTGCTGCTGCTACCACTAATACTACAACTACTACAAATATTACTACTACAACTACAACTACTTTTACTACTATTACTACTACTACCACTACTGCTACCACTGCTGTACCACTACTACTACCACTACTACTACCACCACTACCACCACTACTACTACTACTACTACTACTACCACTGCTGCTGCTGCTGCTGTTGCAATAACAACAACAACAACAACAACAACAACAACAACACTACACACTACTACTACTACCACTACTTACTACTATTACCACAACAACAACAACAACAACCACCACCACTACCACCACTCTCCACCACTTCTACCACTGCTGCTGCCACTGCTGCTGCTGCTGCTGCTACTACTACTACTACTACTACTACTACTACTACTACTACTACTACTACTACTGCTGCTACTACTACTACTTATAATAATAGTAATAATGATAATAATAATAATAATAATAATAATAATAATAATAATAATAATAATAATAATAATAATAATAATAATGATAATAATAATAATAATAACATCACTGTTACTACTACTACTACTACTACTACTACTACTACTACTACTACTACTAAAACTACAAGAACAAAAACTGCTACTACTACCACTACTACTACCACCTCCTTGTCTCTACCCACAGTTGCCGGGAAAGAGAGGCGGCTTGGAGTGGGGACCAGTAGGGGAAGGGAGGAGGAAGGAGGGGAAGGACGAGGAGGAGGAGGAGGTGGGAGTGAGCAGGGGGCGGGAGTGGGGTCAGATGGCGCCCCTGAGCCTGGCGGTGTTGGGGGAGGCACTGAGAGACCAACACCCACAGCTCCCCCTCCTTACCCACGCAAACGCCAAGGAGATCTGTGCCCATGTGCCCACGCTCTCTCTGCAGTTCAGAGGTGAGAGAGAGAGAGAGAGAGAGAGAGAGAGAGAGAGAGAGAGAGAGAGAGAGAGAGAGAGAGAGAGAGAGAGAGATTGTTAAGATTCGTAAAGGACTTGTGACTTGGCTAAAAAGAAGTAGAAAAGGAAGAAAACTATGTTAAAATAGACAGATAGATGAACAAAGGAGAGAGAGAGAGAGAGAGAGAGAGAGAGAGAGAGAGAGAGAGAGAGAGACTGTACGTGGCTGAAAATTGAGTATTACAAAATCTGAACTTTCTATCTACATTCTACTCAGTGAAGAAACATTTACGAGTCTTGTTTTTTTATTATTTCACTGCAATGACGCAATAACCCCCACACACAGTTCCCTAAAGTACGCCTAATGATATCATAAACACCTAAAATTTTGAGCTACATGACAGAAAACAAGTCAGGGCCAGTACTCTTTGCTCTCTCACCACGACTATTTTCCAAGGCCACAGAGATGATTAGCGGGGTTGTCAAGAGTGTTTCTCCAGTTAATAATGTAGCAGTCTTGTCAATCTCCCTCTAGAAATGTAAAAACACTCTCAAAAACCCGTGTAAATATAAATAAACCCTTTTGAAACAGTGGAGGTGCAGCACACAAGCGTTTGAGAATGAACCTGTCGCAGAACATAACTTTTACTAAACGCGACTTTATAGAAAACGAGAGCGCAGGATGGTCACTATAGCTGCTCCGACACCTCCATCTGGCAAGTGTTTGGACGTGGTTTATTATTTTACCAGCTGTTCGTGTTGATGCCTCGCGGTTCAGGGTACGGTAACTCAACGCTAGCGGCACACCAGCGGTACATCACAGCATTCCCAAGTCAATGTCCTTTTCGTAAGGTTCAAACTTGGTTATGTGGGACAGAGGTGGTATTTTAAACTCTTCAGTACCATGAGTTTCCGTATTCGTTTTGCTTACTATTTGGTGATTATATACAGCTTCAGAAACTCATGTGGGGGATTAAAATAGTGACGACTGTGGCCATTAATCTTCTGACCTCCATAGACGCTTCCTAATGTCAATAAAATGATCTAAATGTACACATATCTCAAGGTAAAAATGTGTCCCTGTATTGAAGGGGTTAATATATCCATGATTAAAATAATGAAGACTGTGGCCATTAATTTTCCGACATCCATAGACCTTTCCTAATGTCAATAAATTGGTCTATTCGTACACAAATCTCAAGGTAAAAAAATGTACCAGTAAATGGAAGGGGTTAATTAGTGTTTTGATAGTTTTAGCTTCTCAAACTGTATCACGTCGAGAAAACGGTGGTATTCTACGTGTTTTATTATCTCAACGTTGCGTTCGATGGAGATAGGGTATTGTCACTTTTAACTTTTCCTCATAACGATAAAAAGATAACGTAGAACAAAGATGATATTATTATTTTAAAAGTGTCTTCAAGTTGTATTAGGGCAGGTACAATGAAAGACATGGCAACACACACACACACACACACACACACACACACACACACACACACACACACACACACACACGATCCCAAAATTACCCTGAATAAGACGGCGCCAGTTTATCTCAGTTCATTTAGTCTTATTTCCCACAGCCACCTACGATTAACTCCTTCAGTACCATGACGCGTTTCCTTATTCATTCTACTTGCTATTTGATGATTTTAAACAGCTTCAGAAACTTATGTGGGGGATTAAAATAGTAAAGATTGTGGCCATTAATCTTCTGACTCTATAAACGGTTCCTAATGTCAATAAAATGGTCTAATCGTATACAAATCTCAAGGTAGAAATATGTCCAAGTATTGAAGGCTAACTGTAGTGGAAATGAATGTAACGAGAATATAAAGGTAACAATATTCTTTTACGTATGAGCAATTCTTACTTCATAAAAGCGATACATTAAAAAAAGTCAATATTCTCTGTTTTGGTCCATCAAGACAAGTAAAACAGATCAACTAGTCAATATAAAGAAAATGGAACCAGATGAGAGTGTGCGTGGAAATGAAAATAGAGAAGCAGCTTATCATCATTCAAACCGGTTCTGAGTCACGCACGACAGCTTCTCTTCAAAATGCCACTCGCCAGTCGCTAACTAAGACAACCATACCACTCGTCAGGAATGCAGTCTAGCCACTCGTCATTCGCGAACTAATACAGCCACAACACTCGTCACTAATACAATCATTCTACTCGTCTCGCTAACTAACACAGCCACACCTACTCGTCGCTCTAATGCAATCATCCTACTCATCACTCGCTAACTAATAAATTACCACTCTAATACAGTTTTGCTACCCGCGGCCCGCTAATTAACACAGCCACACCATTCGTCACTCTAATACAATCATCCTACTCGTCACTCGCTAACTAATATATTACCACTCGTCACTCTTATACAATCTAGCCACTTGTCACTCGCCAACTAATATATTACCACTCGTCACTATTATACAATCTAGCCACTCGTCACTCGCTAACTAATATATTACCACTCGTCACTCTTATACAATCTAGCCACTCTTCACTCGCTAACACAACCATATCACTCGTCACTCGTTAACACAATAATTCTAATCGTCATTTTAACAATCATTCTACTCGTCACTCGTTAACTAATAAATTACCACTCGTCACTAATACAATCTTGCTACTCGTCACTCGGTAATCCAGCCATACCACTCGCCTCTCACTAACTAACACAATCATATCACTCGTCATTCTAACAATCATTCTACTCGTCACTCATTAACTAACTCAACCATACCACTCGTCACTCACTAACACAATCACATCACTCGTCATTCTAACACAGTCATATCACTCGCCACTCTAACAAACATTCTACTCGTCACTAACTAATGGTCATATTTCACTCGTCACTCGCTAGTTAAGACAACCTGAATTTTCTAAGAGGAATATAAATCACTAACACACTTTTCTATCACGAGTTCTGATATGTTTGAGAGGAAGATAATGAAGGGGGTCAATTTCGAGCACTAGAACCGCTAAGAGAGAGAGAGAGAGAGAGAGAGAGAGAGAGAGAGAGAGAGAGAGAGAGAGAGAGAGAGAGAGAGAGAGAGCCCGCATACTTTTCCCACTACGTATATATACACTTCGCAACCCACAAGTGTACGTAAAACTATACCATATAAGTCGATTTTCCTTACTTTCACCACTTCACCTTCACTCATTTCGAAGTATTTCAACTACACCGCCTTTTTTCCCCCTCTTTTATGGCGAAATTTATATATAGAGCCAGATAACCGTACTTTTTTTTTTCTCTTTTTCATTCCTTCGTTGTTGTTCTTCCCCCTGTCATTCCGTTTAAGCCCGCCTCTCACCTCTTCCTCTAATCCCTAATCAGTTATTTCAAGGCCTGATAGCAGAGATAAGACTTCAGTGAAGGGCGTGGAAGAGAAATATTACGAGGAGATGACGGTATAACACACACACACACACACACACACACACACACACACACACACACACACACAGACAGAGATAACACTAACCTTCTATAATTCCACTTGTCCTTTTTTTTTTCTATAATCGTTTCCTTTCTTTTTTTTTGTTTGCTTTTATCTATTCGTGTCTATTTATGTGTAAGTTTGATATTAGTTTGTTTGAGCGTCTCTCTCTCTCTCTCTCTCTCTCTCTCTCTCTCTCTCTCTCTCTCTCTCTCTCTGAGCATGTAAGTTATGTTAATTATATGCCTGTTTGTTTATTTGTTTGTTATATATTACCTGTTTGTCTATCTGTCTTGTTTGTCAATGTTTGTGTCTGTGTTTGTGTGTCTGTCTGTTTGTGTACGTGTGTGTGTGTGAGTCAGGAATGTAGGCACTAGTAGGCACTGATGTGGAGCGTGGCACTAGCTGAGCGATACTAACTGGATGGCATAACGGAGTGCCATTCTCTCTCTCTCTCTCTCTCTCTCTCTCTCTCTCTCTCTCTCTCTCTCTCTCTCTCTCTCTCTCTCTCTCTCTCTCTCTCTCTCTCTCTCTCTCTCTGTCCTGCCCTTGGTCATATATTGTTTGCAATTTATACTCGTACAAACATTCCTGTGAGGCAAGACGAGACGAGACGGCTTCACTGACTCAGCTGAAAACTCTCACTCACTCACTCACTCACTCACCTCATATACAGACCTCACACTCACTCATTCATTCATTCATTCATTCTCTCACTCAGTATATACAGACACCTCACACTCACTCACTCACTACATACACACACATCACACTCACTCACTCACTCACTCACTCACTCACTCACTCACTCACTAACCGCATGCACACATTTCATTCATTCACTTCCTCCCTCCCTCCCTCACTCACTCAATGCATATACGGACCTCACACTCACTCACTCATTGCATACACACACCTCACACTCACTCATATATTCTCTCACTCGGAGCGCGCACACACACACACACACACACACACACACACACACACACACACACACACACACACACACACCTCACCAATGCGGCATTCAGTTGATAGCTACACAAGAAATTAAATGCCAGTTATGCAAGATCAACAGCATAGACAGTCAACTAACACCAACACAACTCTTGGGCTTCTATTCTCAAACACTTCTATGCTTCACTTCCATTATTTCAAAAGGCTTTATTTAAATTTGCACGAGTTTATTTTTAAGATGTTTTTTTTTTTTTACGATTTTAGAGGCAGTAACAAGATTTCTACATTATTATCTGGAGGAACACTGTTGAGAACCCCGCTAATCATCTCCGTAGCCTTGGAAAATAGTCATGGTGAGAGAGCACAGCCTTTCTGAATAAGGAGTCACGTTTGACAGACCACAGGAACTTGAAAGACACACCTCGCATAGTTAAACAGTGTCACCCGTAAGTCTGCACACATTAGTAATACATTCTTATTATTGTGCTTTTGTTTGTGGGTTAAATGAATGTTTGTGAGAAGTGAATGAATTGTCTTGGTGATATTAATGTGATGAGTAATCAATTAAAACTACAGGTAGATGTTATTGAATGAAAAATATTAAAAGGGTGAATATTTTATGATTTTTGGGCCACACTGTTGAATGAGGAGGAAGAGGAAGAGGTGGAGCGAGTCAATAGAATGTTCGGTATTGTATATAAGCCACGTTCTTCTTGGGATAATGTACACGTTACAATAATACGACAAGAAGTAGATTAGTCAGGTTAAGCTACAGCTCATGCACGGTCATCACTGCCTTGCTGTGCCCGGACACCATCACTCCTCATTTATCATTTCTCACTCCTCACTCGTCCTCTCGTCACTGCTATCCTAACTCATTCTTAGCTTTTTACAGCATCACATGTCTCAATTAGTCAGGTTATGCTACAGCTCACGGTCATGCCTTGCTGTGCCGGAAATCCTCACTCCTCACTTTTTACTCCTTTCATCACTGCTATCCTTACTCTTAGCTTTCTACAGTGTCACGTCTCAATTAGTCGTGTTATGCTACAGCTCACGGTCATCACTGCCTTGCTATATTCGGACATCCTCACTCTTCACTCCTCACTCCTTATTCGTCACTCGTCCTCTCAACACTGTTATCCTTTCTCTTTCTTAGCTTTCAACAGCATCACACGCCTCACCAATGTATACCTTGTTGATTCATGTAGCTTCTTTCATTCTTAGTCCCCTCAATAGTTCTATAGCCTTACTCTTATAGCTTTCTACATTGCTATTCGTCTTAACCCATTTCAGTACTGTGACGCATTTTTACCCTGAATTTTGAGTATGGTTAATCGATTTTATTTACATTAGCAAGGGTCTATGAGGATCAGAAGATTAATGGCCATATTCACTATTTCAATCCCTACCCAAGTTAATAAAGCTGTGAAATCACCAGATTGTAAGCAGAATAAATATGAATACGTGCCATGGTGCTGAAGGGATGAACAATGAATGCCTCCCTTACTCAACTTTATGTAGCTTCTTTCATCCTCAGTCCCCTCAACACTGCTAACCTTACTCATAGCTTTCTACAGCATCACTCGTCTCTACAATGACAACCTTACTCCCTTCACAGATTTTTGCTTCCTCACTCCTCTCAACACTGAAAAGAGAAAGAGAAATAAGTTGTTTTGACAGTGATATGGGGAGTAGGAGGAAATAAAAGGACGAAGATAAGAAGAAAGAGGTGGATAGTTGTAACAGTGACATGGGGAGGAGGAAGAGGAAATAGAAGTAAGACAGACAGACGAATAAGATTGACTGTTTCAACAGTGATGTGGGGAAGAAGGAAATGGAATGAAGATAGGAAGAGAAAATAGGTAGATAGTGTCAACACTGAAGTGGAGAGGAAATAGGAATAAGAAGATAGAAAAAGGAAATAGATATACAGTTAAAAAAGAGAAGGAAGGAGACTACTACTAATGATGATTATACTACAATTACTTCTCTTCCTCCTCCTCTTCCTCCTCCTCCTCCTCCTCCTCCTCCTCCTCCTCCTCCTCCTCCTCCTCCTCCTCCTCCTCCTGACCGTTACCTTCCGTCCACCCACCTAAATTGAATTTCTCTGTAACTGAAAATCGAACCTAACCTAACCTAAGCTGTCATTATTTACCTGCCCAGGCCCCGCTGCTCACCTGGACACACCTTGGTGGCGGCAGAGGTGAAAAAAGGAAGCGACAAACATTTCCGATAAACAAAAACTGGGATATAAGAAACTAGTGGCGTGGAAGACTTGTTCTGTAGAGAGAGAGACTAGGACACGCAAGTTGTCTTTTCCACACAAGAAAGTACTAACAGTAAAGACAATGACGGTGGAGCGAGTTAGTAATGTCACACAGCGTAGTGAAGACTGGAGAGCAATGATGGTGAACTGTTATCATGGCTTCGCCACTCCATCCATGAAGTTTGTTCAGAGCAGAACTGCAGCTCATCAAGATTTTTCTTTTCGACAATAGTCAGAAGAAAACAGCACAGCAACTGTTTGCATGACTGGGCGAGTGTGGCCCGGCGGAGTGTGCGGGCATCTCGCTCCACGCCCAGTGCTGCTCGGGGAGGAGGAGGCGTCCAGCGCTTCCTTCACCCTCCCCAAGAAGCACATGGTGGCGGGGAGCGGGGAGTCTTCATCTCTGCCCGGGTGGCCGAGGTGGCCCTGGGATGCTGGGGTGCTGGGGTGCTGGGAGGACGCCACATCCCCGTCACGCCGCGCTGCGTGGCAAACGGGGTGGCGTCTTCAGGAGGGAGGTGGCGTTGGCCGCACACCTGCAGGTGCCAACGTGCACCACTGCAGGGTGCCGGGCTGTGGCCTTCTTCAGGTCCGGGGGAGGTGAGGTGAGGGTACCTGAGGGTGTCCGCTCCACGCCCAGTACTGCTGGGGGAGGAGGAGGAGGCGCGTGCCGCTTCCTTCACCTTCCCTTGGAAGCACATGGAGGCGGGCGGGTAGCGGAGCCCTCAGCCCTGTCCCGGTGGCCGAGGTGGCCCTGGGGTGCTGGAGTGCTGGGGTGATGAGAGGACGCCAGATCCACGTCGGGGTGGCGTCTTAAGGAGGGAGGTGGCGTTGGCCGCTCACCTGCAGGTGCCGACGTGCACCACTGCAGGACGCCGGGCTGTGGCCTGCTTCAGGTCAGGGGCAGGACCTGAAGGAGGCCAGCAGGAGTGGGGGTCAAATCCTTGCTCAGTGTAGTGGCAGGCGTCTGGCTGTTGGTGGCGCCCAGGGTGAAGGGTCGTTCTCTTTACCTTGGAGGTGACCACCCCGCCAGCCACGCCGCCACGCCAGGGAGGGCAGGGCTGCCTTCCTGTGCCCGGCCATGGCGGCTGACACACCCACACCCTCTTCTCTATATCCCCGCACCATCACCGCCTCTCCGCCCCTGCAGGACCTGAGGAAGGCCAGCAGGCCTTCCTCAGGTCCGGTGGAGGCGAGGTGAGGGTACCCCGCAGAGTGTGAGGGTTTCCGCTCCACGCCCAGTGCTGCTGGGGGAGGAGGAGGCGCGTGCCGCTTCCTTCACCTTCCCCAGGAAGCACATTGGAGGCGGGGAGCGAAGCCCTCAGTTCTGCCCGGTGGCCGAGGTGGCCCTGGGGTGCTGGAGTGCTGGGGTGCTGGGAGGACGCCAGATCCACGTCGGGGTGGCGTCTTAAGGAGGGAGGTGGCGTTGGCCGCTCACCTGCAGGTGCCGACGTGCACCACTGCAGGACGCCGGGCTGTAGCCTGCTTCAGGTCCGGGGCAGGACCTGAGGGAGGCCAACAGGGGGGAGGGAGGTCACAGCTCTGCTCAGTGTAGTGGCAGGCGTCTGGCTGCTGGTGGCGCCCAGGGTGAAGGGTTATTCTCTTTACCTTGGCGGTGACCACCCCGCCAGCCACGCCGCCACGCCAGGGAGAGCAGGGCTGCCTTCCCTGTGCCCGGCCATGGCGGCTGACACACCCACACCCTCTTCTCTATATTCCCGCACCATCACCGCACTCCCCGCCTCTCCCACCCTGCATGACCTGAGGAAGGCCAGCAGGGCCTCGTAGCCCTGCTCAGCAGTGGCAGGCGTCTGGCTGCTGGTGGCGCCAACCACACCGCCAGCCACGACGCCACGCCAGGGAGGGCAGGACTGCCTTCCCTGTGGCCCGACAATGGCGACCACATGACACCAACACCCTCTCTGTACTCCCGCACCACCACCACACTCCCGGCCTCTCCGCCCCTGGTGCGCCACACCGCCTCTGTCTGCTGACTGCTGTGCCTCTTTCTGCTGACTACTGTACCCTCGCCGCCCAGCATATGGAACACTACCTAGGTAAGCCACAAAGAAAGCCACAAAGATAAGCCACAAAGCATGACAACCTCCACACACTCCACATACTCAACACTCCTAATGTTTGCTTTTTCCCTCTTTTCAGGTTAAGATATACTTATATTAGTCTTCTCTCTCTCTCTCTCTCTCTCTCTCTCTCTCTCTCTCTCTCTCTGATTTGCATTTTCAGACATTCGATATATCTCCACCTATATCAACCTTATCCACTCATATTCATCCACCTATCCACTGACCTGATAACTGCATTAATTACTCCTGATAGCTTCTTACATCCTTAATCATTTCAACACTGCCATCCTTATTCCTTTACATAGCTTCCTATATCCCCATTAGTCTAAACACTACCATTTTTTTTCATGTACGTGTGTTTCTAAGGGATATCATTAGTCTTATGAATTTTGTTGACTGTTACTACTTTTAATTTTCTCTTTTAAAATCTTGTTATTCTGGATGCCATCGAGTATTCTTGGGTTTCTTTATGTTGTCGGACTCATCACGGTAAAAGTAACACTCGCCTCTTCTCTTCAAATCATTACACTGTGAACATTTGGATATTTTCAAGTGTCACTACATAAATTGACGCACCGTGGCGCAATTTACTCCGGTTCATCCCCGCGCAAGCTGTGTGCTGAGCGGAACATTATATCGATCGAAATGTCTTACGAAGGAGCGCTAACAGTACTGCAAAATGAATAGATAAACAAATAGACAAACAAATGGTAGAGAAAATGAAATAGATGACATTCCATCCACCAAACGAACCAAACTTACAACACCATATCAATTACCGGAAAGGGAAAAGAAATATGATATCCTTTCCTACACTATGAAACGAACACAAACACTGTACAAGACTCAATACAACTCCAATGCTTCCCTGTGATACGACATGGTGACACGATTGCCTACTTAATGAACCACAAGGCGAACTCTGAGGTAATCATAAAACAATACCAAGCTGCAAACAACACACATGGCAAAACATATCCCTTGAAAACCAGAACAAACACACACAATACGTAATAAAATCAATATAGGAGAGTAGTCATAATAGAAACTAACTCAAGAATAAACAAACTAGACAACTCGACACTCGATATTGCATTTCAAGGCCGCGTGATAATGGAATGCAGGACAGGTATTGGTATGTAAACTTGCATTGGCGCCTCATATCACCCCTCTCTCTCTCTCTCTCTCTCTTGTTCACGTATTTGTTCATGGGACGGGTATAGTGTAGCGGGGTAGGATGAACAGGAAGTGGGAAGAGAATACAAGAAGAGACGTAAGAAGAGGAAGTGAGAAATGAAGAAAGGAAACTGAAAAAAAAAGAAATAATAAATAATATGAGTAAGAGGAAAAATAAGAAAGAATAAATAAGCACAAGAAAACATTGGTTACTCAGTCAGTCTCTCTCTCTCTCTCTCTCTCTCTCTCTCTCTCTCATCCGGGAGGGTGAGAAAAGTAAGGGAAGCAGTAATACACAACCTCAAACATGTCGGGTCATATTACATCATAAGAAATATTTCACTATTATTATCATTACTATTATTGTTATTATTATTATTATTATTATTATTATTATTATTATCATTATTATTTTTATTATTATCATCATTATAATCATCATCATCATTATCATTATTGCTCCATACCTTTTTCCTGCTGATCTGAATGTGAATCATAAGGACGGGGAGGGGAAAGGAGGGAAGGGGAGGCAAGGGGAGGGAAGGGAAGGGAAGAGTAAGAAGGGAGAGGGAAGGGGAAGGAAGGGGAGTGATAAGCAGGGAGAGGTGCAGGAAAGGAAAGGGGCATGGCGGATACATCTGTGACTCACGCGCCCACACACACTCACGTGATGTGTGTGTGTGTGTGTGTGTGTGTGTGTGTGTCGCAATGTGGATATACGTGCACATGTGCTAGAAGTGAAAAAATAAATAAATAAAAACTAAATTATATGCAAGTGGCCAGTCATCACCACAGCTGTACACTCTCTCTCTCTCTCTCTCTCTCTCTCTCTCTCTCTCTCTCTCTCTCAGTAGGGACCTCAACTACACACACGCATTACTTCAATTATATACACGCTTGAAGCTTATTACGCCGCCACCACCACGACCACCACCACCATCACCACTCCAGAATATTTTCCTCCTAATGACGCCCAGCTAACGCCAAACCATCACTATAATTATGTCAGGCAAGCATAAGAAGCACAATGACTCCTGCTAGTTCTGGGGCGAGTTGTAGAGAGGAGACGTAGAAATAGTTGATGAAAAGCAGCCAAAAGAAGCACAAAGACGCGCATTAGGAGAAAAACACACTATTGAACACTGTACGTAAAAAAAACAACTTCAGTACCATGACGCGTTTTCATATTCATTCTTTTTACTATTTAGTGATTTTATACAGCTTGAATAACTCATGTGGAGGATTGAAATAATGAAGACTGTGGTCATTAATCTTCTAACCTTCATAGACCCTTTCTTAGTGTCAATAAAATAGTCTAATCGTATACGCAAAAATCAAGGTAAAAATGTGCCCCAGTATTGAAGGGGTTAAACACACACACACACACACACACACACACACACACACACACACACACACACACTAATTCACACTTTCTAATCCTGTCCCGCTGACTGTTGAACACTAACATATGTAAATAATAATAAAAAAAAAACTTGCGTATCTCACAGACAAACATTCGTACACTAATTCACATTCTCTTTTCTTGTCTCTCTAACATTTGAACACTAACATACGTTCATAATAAAAAATAAGAAAAATAAGTACTTAACACACTAATGCACGTATACACTCTTTTTTTTTTTATCCTCTCCTGCTGACTATTGAACACTAACATACGTAAATGATAAAGAAAAAAAAACTATGCATTTGACTCACTAACACAAGTACACTCACATTTTTTTCTATCCTGTCCCGCTGACTATTGAACACTAACATACGTAAATGATAAAGAAAAAAAACTTATGCATTTGACATACTAACACAAGTACACAAAAAAAAATTTATCCTGTCCCGCTGACTATTGAATACTAAAATACGTAAATAATAAAGAAAAAGACACTTTAACACACGTACACTCATTCACATTTTCTAATTTTGTCCCGCTAACTTCTGGTGCGAGTTGTCGAGATGAGAATGTGGCAAAGAACGTTACTTTTGACCGCGAGTGTTTTGGTTACCGCAGGGCTGGGGAGTCTGGAGCTGGTGTGGCTGCTGGAGCGACTAACACGGCTTGAGGTGAGCAACAACTGTCTCACATCCACAGCTGGGATTGATCGTCTTCCTGCCCTCACCTGGCTCAATCTATCCTTTAACCAGGTAAGCTTTGATAAGTTTTTTTTTTATCTGACTAAGGGTAGTTTAGTATGCGCGTACGATACTCCTCTCAAATACGATAGTTTTTTTTTTTTTCTAACGCAATACTGCAATACTATCTACTCTATTTCTTCTTTTTCTCTCTCAGTTCCCAAAGTTAAGGATGCGCGTACGGTATTTCTCTCTCAGAAGTACGATAGTCTTTTTTTCTGGAGCAATACTGCAATACTATTCTATATTTCTTCCTTCTTTCTCTCGATCCCCAAAGTTAAGGATGCGCGTAGGATATTCCTCTCTCAGGAGTACGATAGTCTTCTTTTCTTCTGACGCAATACTGCAATATTATCTACTATATTTCTTCTTTTTTTCTCTCGTTCTCACAAAGTCAAGATTAAGGATGCACGTACGCCTTTCCACTCTTTCTTCTGACGCAATTTTATCTACTATATTTCTTCCTTTTCTCTCTCGATCCCCAAAGTCAAGGTTAAGGATGCGTATACGATTTTTCTCTCTCAGAAATAAAATAGCTTTTTTTTCAGACTCGATGCTTCTACTGTCACTATCGCTTACTATATTTTTTTACTTTTCTCCTTCAATCCCCAGACTCGTGGGACAATTCTCCCTCAAAAATCTACGATGGTCTTCTGACAATACCATTAATATACTGCCAAGTCCTGTTACCTATTTTTACCATTCATTCCAAAGTATTCATATTACTGGTCTTGTTCCTATTATATTCTCGTGTATTCTTTCTCTTAATTTTTCGGTAGGATTGGTATACGCTCTTTGTAACCCTAACGAACGTCACGTGTCCCTATTGTTACGTTGTCAAACTTACAATTTCCTCTTACTACTACTACTACCACTACTACTGCTTCAACTACCATTACTGCTACTACTACTACTACTACTACTACTACTACTACTACTGCTGCTGCTGCTGCTGCTGCTGCTACTACTGCTGCTGCTGCTGCAGCAAAACATCATTAGTTCTCTTATCTCAATTTCAAGATCTCCTGATGCTCTTCTATTCAACTCACTCATCAGATTTCGTCGTCCTTACCATCAGATCAAGCGTCTCATGGGTGTCGGGGCCCTGCGTCGCCTGGAGGTCCTCGCCCTGCATAACAACCAGCTGGAGCGCCTGGAGAAGGGGGCCCTGCAGCACCTCGACCGCCTGCAAGTCCTCACGCTGGCCAACAACAGGCTCACTGATCCCTCTGACGTGGGTGTTTCATTCGTGCTTCAGTCATAGTGGGAAGTGTGTCATGTGTGGTTCATAGAGTTATATTCTAAAACACTTCTGCTTCTTCTCACCAATACTACATATTTGTTAGACGGCAGTTGAAGTTATACGGGTTTTTAATGTAAGTTTTACGGTTTTAGTGGTACATTAGTAAGATTTATTTTATCGTAAGTAGAAATGTGAAATAACTGTCTGTAAGTGTGTGAGGCGTAGTAAAAGAATAATAAATTGTGTCCCGAAAAGAGGGTAAATGGGATTAGAAAAAATGTACATGTTGTTTGCAGGGCACGGTGCTACAGAGTATCACGTGTGGTTCATGACGTCACATTCTGAAATCCTTCTACTCCTCACCTCCTCCACTATGTACTAAAAAATCACCAGCTCATCTATACGAGTTTTCAATTATGTTTATGGATTTAGTGACATTAACAGGATTTCAGTATTATTAACATGAGGAACTTGAGAACTCAGCTGTCTATCTATGTGGCCTTTGAAAGTATAGTCGTGGTGAGAGAGCATAGCGTTCTTGAATAGGGAAGTTAGTTTGAGTTTAGAAACAGAAGGTTAATGATGTTTCTTTAATATTTTAGGGGTATTTTATGTTATTCTTTGGCTCATATGTATTCATGGTTGTGAGTATATTATGTGAGAGTTCTTTAAGCCTGAAAAACTGAAGGGTTCTTAACATAACAAGTAGCACACTCGCTCAGTAATTATGCAGTGCCTGGTAACGCAGCAGTTCCAAGGAACAAACAATCATTTACTATTTCTAGTGTTTCTACGCATATTGCACATCAAACACTACACTGCATGTGAACATTGTAGAGAGTACTTTGCTGTCCGTGGCCACGCTGATGCGCCTCCACTTCGATGTGAGATTTTTCCACGGGAATTACGGGCTTAGAGGAGGTATTTTGGGTAGGCTACCTATGACAAGCTCATCTGTTAGTGAACCGTTATACCGAGTGTAACCCCTTCCTACACTCAGACCGTGGCCAAGATTCAAACACCGTGCGCTTGGGGACCACACGGCTCCCAAAGCGAGCGTGGTTTCACTGTACTTAAGGGCGGCACCACAAGCATATTTGTGTAGATCTCTTTATTTTAAGCTTAGATACCTCCTTGTAGGTGTGGACGCTGCGCCACCTGGACAGCCTGGCGAGTCTGAGCCTTGCAAATAACCCCATAAGCAGCCAGCATTACCCTACCCTCGTGCTGGCTCACCTGCCGCGCCTCGCCTACCTCGATCACCACCGTGTTACGCCACAGGACCACGCTGACGCCCTGCAGTTACACAGGTACTCTCACTACTGGTGTTCGCGCCCTGTCTTCACTCTCGTTTTCTTTCGAAGTGTTATAACCTGTTTTGTTGCTTGATGGTTAGATTGTCGGCACTAGATAGTCTTTGCTTCCTGTAGTGTTGAATGATCAGGCGCAGTTCTCTCTATCTAAAACTGTTATTTTTGTACTAATCTCTCTCTCTCTCTCTCTCTCTCTCTCTCTCTCTCTCTCTCTCTCTCTCTCTCTCTCTCTCTCTGCCGACCTAGCTCTCACCCTCACCCCATGTTTCTCCCCTCATTACATCCGTACCGTTTTCAATTAACAAAACAACCACTTACGTAATCAAATGAATAAAATCGTGGTAATGTTGAGCGCGGCGTGTCTGTGCGCGGTGGTGTGGAGCGCTCGTGTGCCTGCAGTGACCACCGAGGTGAAGCAACCGGCGACCGCCCTGAAGCGCCCCCGGCAGCTGTCCACCCCGCGGAACGTACTCTTTGATGAATCCGAGACACCGGAAGCCAAGATTCGGGAGGCGGAGAAGAACCTGAAGCTCGCCAAGAAGTCCGCGCACCGCCACCTGGTGAGTGCGCGGAACCAGTTCACCATGGAAGTGCTGCACAACAGATCAGCATTACTGCGAGCCATTCTGGAGAAGCAACGAGCTGAGGTTCCCCCTGCCGAGTGCTGATCGCTGCTCCTCCTTCCTTCCTTCTTTTCCTTTTACTATTATAGATTAACTTAAGTGAATTTTTAGCCTTTATTTCACCTCAATTCATACATAACTCATCTCTCTCTCTCTCTCTCTCTCTCTCTCTCTCTCTGGGCAGGGCGGAAGTGGAGGTGGTGGAGGCGGACGAGGAGCGGGCGAGGCTGGAGGAGGAGGCGGAGAGGGAGCGACGGAGAAGCAGGGAGGCTCACGCGCGGGCCGGGGTGCTGGCGCTGGATGACGGCTCCCTCCTGGCCAGAATGTTCAGAGGGGACAAAGACATGGGTGTCCTGCTGCAGCTGCCGGGAGCACACGCCCTCATGAGCAAGTGTGTGAAGTGGTGAAGTCCCTCTGTGTGTGTGTGTGTGTGTGTGTGTGTGTGTGTGTGTGTGTGTGTGTGTGTTTGTGTGATTCATTCTGGGGTACACACACACGTACATACATAGATACATGCACTCATACACTAACCCGTACACAATAAAGGGTAGGAGACTCGCACTTAAGAACAGGAAATGGTTAGTTAAGCGCTGACACACACACACACACACACACACACACACACACACACACACACACACCATTCATATTACGTAGTTATTATGTAAATTTGCTTGTCATCTCCATATGTGTGTGTGTGTGTGTGTGTGTGTGTGTGTGTGTGTGTGTTGCGCATAGCTATGTATTTTCAGACTAACTTCAGCTCTCTCTCTCTCTCTCTCTCTCTCTCTCTCTCTCTCTCTGCAGGTACCAGGAGCACTTCAACGCTGTGTGCAAGCAGGTGTTCAAGGCGGGACTGCAACACGAGGAGCAGCGGCAGACCGAGCTACGTCTCTTGAGGGAGGCACTGCTGGAGGCGAGAACCAGCGCCGACCACCACGCGCGCGAGTAAGAGAGAGAGAGAGAGAGAGAGAGAGAGAGAGAGAGAGAGAGAGAATATTACCTTCACACATATAGTAAGTGCATTAATCAATAAATAATACATGTAACACGCCAGAAACGCCGTGAAAGATACAATAAGAAGTCTGCAGATGATCCATGCCTAATAAGGAATGACAGACAGAAGTATTAGTCTATAGATCTTGCTAATAAATGTTCAAGTGCATGGGTTTGTTGCCAGGGCAGTGCGCGAGCTGGAGGCTGAGGTGGGGAGCGTGGCAGCAGCTGGGCGAGAGCTGCAGCAGGCGGAGGAGGCCAGTCTAGGGGACGATCAGGTGAGGGACACTCTGAAGGAGGCGCAGTAGAAGGAAATGAAGTTGTGGATTATCTGAGAATATGTTAAGGATTTGACTTTAATTGCATGTATTTGAAGCATAAAGATGTTAAGGATGTTGTAATGATGTTGAAATTAAAAGAATGGTTGAAGGCTTCTATGCAAATTACTAAAGAGTTGCCATATATACGTCAGGACTTTCCCAGACATGTCCAGAATTCACGTGTTGAAATCTGCGTCCGGGGATATTTTTGAAAATTCTTCAGATGTCCGGAATTTCAGCTTCCACCAATAACTGTTAGAAAAAAAAAAGTAATATTTCTATAGATTGAAATAGTGGGAGAGAGGAAAGGAGAAGGGTTTATCAGGTGGCAATTGCTTTGTAGGGGGGCTAAACTAATTCTTATAGCCCCACCCCTTGAGATTGGTGGCGAGCCGCTGTGAGCGGAGTGAGCCTTATCAGCTGTAAGGCCCGGGAATTTTTTTTGAAAACTTAACAATTTTGAGGGCATTTTTAGTCTCTCTCTCTCTCTCTCTCTCTCTCTCTCTCTCTCTCTCTCTCTCTCTCTCTCCACAAGCCTGCACCACACACACACACACACACACACACACACACCACTATCAATCCATCACCACCACCACTACCAACACCAAGGCATCCCTGGCGTCCCGGCCAACCCGCCAATCCCCGCCAGCCCCACAGCCTTCACTCTGCAGTCAGGTATTTTAGAACGTGTTACCAGTGTTTTGCAGATGTGTGCTGGTGTATTAAGGGCTCGCTTAGTTGGAGTAAGTGGAAGAGGTGGAGGTGGAGGGGTGGGGAAGAATGTGGGAAGAAAGGAAGGGGAGATGGAGGTGGTGAGAAATGGTGCAAAAATACCACTTCGGCTCTACCTCACGATTTTTTTTCGATTATTATTGGGGTTTGCATTGTTTTTGTATTTTATTTATTAATGGAAACGTAAATCAACTAATAATCCGTAATAAGATTGTGTCTAGCTATTATTTTTGTTTCTCGTTGAAATAACACTTACGGCATTCTATAATTTTAAACTTTTTTCTACTCAGCATGCCCAGGATTGTTTTGATGCTTGATTTAATACCTAAAAAATATAAAAAACATCACTGAAGTAATAATATCCCATAAGATTGAGTCTAACTATTCGTATTTTCAAATTGAAAAATTTTAACGGCACCAAAATAAAAATAAAAATTCTTTATACAACAAGGAATCTGTGTTTTCTTTACTTGGCTGGAAAGTTAATATTTTTCGTATTCATAAAATGTAATATAATGTAGTGTGGACGTGCTTTCCTTCTCAACATTATGATGTGTTTCAGGTGCCGTTACTTTCAAATATGCGCACTTCGTTGGACTTCGATGTGTAAACAATTGACCCGGTAACGTTTTTATATTTTGGTTGTTAGTTAAAGTATATGTTGCGTCTAAAAATAAAGTGTGTTCCAGTCTGGGCACCTTTTTTCTTTTCCCGATTTTTAAAATGGATTACGTACGTAAATATTGGTCCACAAGAGGACCTCAGCTGTGCCTTCTCCCTAGGTCAGTCTACCTATATTTGCCTGCACTCCCTAGTGTTTCCAGACCCAGAGAGTGAAGCAAGGTTCGGAATCAACCACCAAATAAATAAGTAACCCATTACTGTGTTGAATAAGGCATTGGTTATGTATAACCCGTTCAGGCTGCCCAGCGCCCACCAACTTGCACCAAAACCTTGCCCCACCAATCCTCGTCCCTCCCCATGTCAACTCGTCAATATTTCCTTCATTTTTCTGTGTTTTCCGGGCATTTCCTGCAGTTTCCACCTGAAGTGTATAAAGTGTAGTGATAGTAGGAAGAAATGAAAAATAAAAATGTGTGGGAGAGTAACAGGAGGAAGAGATGGGGAATGGAAGTGTGTGAAGAAGTGTAATAGTAGTACCAACACCAGCATTATTATCGCTCTGTGTGTGTGTGTGTGTGTGTGTGTGTGTGTGTGTGTGTGTGTGTGTGTGTGCTATATGCCCAAAGATAAGGCCGTCATCACTCCACGGTGTCTTGCTACAACTAAGCTGTGCTCTGAACCTTCTTAGATATAGTGAGTGGGTGCAGTGCCGTCCCACAGTTCCCCAGGGATCCTAATAAAAAAATTGTATGGGTCCCTCAGTGCACAAGTTAGAAGCAGGTAGGGGAGTGGCAAGATTGACTCAAGGGGGGAACCCTTCAGGGTGTTACAGATAGCCAAATTCATAAGGTCTACACCTTGTCACAGCACAACTGTGTGCAGTGACTGATTGTATCAAATTGGTTGGAATTTGCAGGGCCCTTGCTTTCTTGTGCAAGTTGTGGGGCCCAAGTAAATGCTTGGTTTGCCTGACTTTAAAGAACTCCTCTGAGTGGGCGACACTGGTGGCTGCCGGCTGTCACTGTCAGGCCAGTGGTGATGTTCAGGCCCCAGACTGACTGCCCCATTGTGTATGGCACACTTACCATTTACACCCACTGTTAACCTTTAAACTGTGGCTGATATTTCTACTACACCTTTATGCTGAATTTTTTTTCTTTTTTTATGTAAGAGGGGAAAGTTGGCTATGGACATCATAGTGAAACAGAAAAAGGCCCACTTAGTTGTTAGTCCCCTGGTATGGTGTCAGTGTCGGTTGTTACTGCAACAAAGTTTTTTATTATTTACACATTTTCCAATACTATAACAGGTGTTGGTGAAGATGTCCAGAATTCTGATATTTAATATATGGCAACCCTAAATGATTATAACATGAGATGAAAATGCCAAGAATGGAAGAAATGAGATACTGCACAGATGAGATATTAGCTAACAGAAATATTCCATATATACTTACAAGAATTATATCTTAACAAAAATATACTAATTGACAGCAGTCCAAATATAAATTATGTATAGAACAAATCAACTACATGCACTCTTAATTGATACAATAACTTCAACTGGAGCATCCTTTTATATACTCACTGAAAAACAATCTCTTCCCTCCTTGCTTCTTCTGCTTGTCCTTGTCTCTTCAGGAGGCACATGCTGGCAGGGTGGCAGAGGCAGCGGTCCTTCATGAAAAGATTGACACCCTGCTGAATAACACTTCCTATGACCTGCTGACTGCTGAAGTGACACTAGCAGACCAGATCAAGGTAGTAGTAGTAATAGGGAAGTAAAAGGGAGGCAGTGGTGAAGTGGATAAGGTGGTGAGTGTGGGATCAAGCAGACGTCCATGTGTAGGTTTGAATCCCACCATGTACCATCTTGAAACTTCATTTTGTCAAGTGGTTTAAAGTTACTTACATGTCACCAAGATACCCAGGTTGTAGGTGGAGGTGTAATTGCCCTACACCGAAGACGTGCTTGGTTAGTAATAGGCCCTAATATGGGTACCACTATAAATAAAATTGCCTGTACCACTAATGGATGGAAGCTGGACAGCACTTCCCTTACTCTTCAAGTACACCTACAGGCACTATAGGCTATAACATAAAAAAAAAAAAGTAGTAGTAGTAGTAGTAGGAGGAGGAGGAGGAGGTGGTGGTGAAAGTATATGGTATAAGTGTGTATTATTGTAACTTTTCTCTCTCTCTTGTAAGGATGTGGTGGCCAGGGCCCAGGAGGAGCTAGGGAGTCTGGTTGGAGGCTTCCTAGAGGAGGCTGCTGCTGAGTTCCAAGAGGGCTGCCGTCTGGCCTACTCCTTCTACTGTCGCCTCCGAGAACTCTCCACCAAGGTAATGAAAGTAGTCCTGGTTGGTAGTCTATAGTAATAGTAGTAGTAGTAGTAGTATAGTAATAGTATAGTAATAGTAGTAGTAGTACATCTATTAATATGCCTTTCTCATTTAAGGTGGCAGATGAGTGTCCCAGTGTGGAGGAACAGGAGCGCACAGCAAGGGTGTTTGAGGGCAGCGATACCCTGCAGGCAGCACTGGCTGGCATCCATGACCGCCACCTGGACCTCATTGATGCGCGGGAGGCAGACCTCAGGAAACACCTCCAATGCTGGTTGACAGACACACTCAAGCAGATCCAGGAGTGAGTGTTATTATTGATCCTGCTGCACCAAGGAGGAACAGAACTAAGATGGGGATGTTTTTTAAGTTTGCATGAAGAATGCTCAGGTTTTCATTAATGAATGACTAATGTTTCTATATACATAGTCGTATTCTGATATCTGATACCATAGATTTGAAATTATTACAGAAAGACTACATTAAAATAAAACTGCTTTAGAAAAATCTTTATATTTCAAAGGAAAAATTGATGGCAAAAAAAGTATACTTCTAAGGTTTATTAAGATGCCTTGGTAAGCAGTGACTGTGTTGCAGGGAAGAATGGACAAGGCACCGGGCCAGGGTGGAGGAGATCACCACCCTCACTGCCAGACAGAGGCAGCTCCTGAGTGAGGCTCTCCCTGTCCTGCAGGAGTGAGGATGACGACTCCAGGAAACATCACCAGCTCACTCAGCCAAGCAATTAACTGATATTGCCAAAACATTTTTCACTTCCACTTACTCCCAGAACTGAATCACTGGAACTGGTTCAGCTACATCACAAATCCTTGTTTGTAGAACATCCAGTTTTCTCATATCAGTGTAGTGTGCTTACTGTACTGTACTATACATACACCCTCATGGTAAGTCATCTCATTTATTAACAACCACTGTGGGGTTTCTTTTCCACCAAGACGATGTTTCATTACAAATACGGAGGCAATAAATGACAGTCTCTGCTTTACCACCCTCTGGTTATTTATTTCCATCTGATAACCTGCCAAGATAATATGCACTTTCATATAAAATAAAATATTTTGTTTACTTGCACTTTAAAATATGGCCACAAAAATATTCTTACAGAGCCTTTAGTGGATAGTCTGTCCCAAGCTAGTTATGCAATCAGTCAGGTCTGCTGGTCACGCTGGAACAGTCATGGACATCAAGGATGCATGGAATAAACTAGCTGCTGATTTCACTGAAACAAGTTATACTTGACCTTTGTACAACATCATGACTGCTCCATCAACCTACACAAGCTTTAAAGTTCTATTAACTTTGTGAATGAATAGACATTTTTTTTTAATTCATAGCATGATGATAACAGTAAATAAAATTCAATACATATATCAACAGAATTATATAAAATCCATTATTATCCAATAACTTTTGACTTACACAACTGCTCTGTTAAATCATTGAAAATAAAGTAAAGCTAAATGTTTTATACAGAGCATAACAATATAGGCAGCAACATACCTACATTATGTGCACAACCTCCAATCACACACACACACACTAATATACATAGCTCACATGTGCATCTTAAAAATTCTTTCATATTAAATAGACACTGAGAACACAACAAAAACAACCCCGGGATGATAAAAAGTGACAATATGATGCTCATCAAGACCAGGCCAAGAGTGTTAAGTGACAAAATTATGCTCATCAAGACCAGGCCAAGAGTGTTAACTTATACACATTAAAATTCTCCTTTAAAGTTTGTTTGAAATGAAAACTCTCCTTTGAAAATAATTTGAGGTAAGTGTTGTATTTCCTGATGATTGGACCCAAAACTAATTGTTTCCCTTCAAACACTGCAATGAGAGGGTAAAAGGACACTGACAGCCACGCTTCATTCTCACTAGATAATGTTGCCTATATGAAACACAAAAATAAGACAAAGACAATATACTAACAACAATATGATGTCCCAATGCCTCGGGAAATATTTCACTATGTATATACAAAACAAATCTGATATCAATATACATATATGGCCATCTTTTGCCCTTTCTCCTTGACACAAACAAAGGGCAGGATAATGTTTGGCTATAGTGAAAGTCTAATAGAGAGAAGTGGTCTCCTGTTGTACAGACATAAAGGAAATATCTTTTTACGTAGGTTTACCATCACAAGGCACAAGAGACAAGGCACTCGTTCATAACACATGTCAAGGGACAGGAAGACTTGCCTTTACATTATGAAAACACATAAATTTGCAAATTAATATTTTAATAGATATGAAGAAGATATTCAATTGTAAAATATTGCAGCAGCAGCTACATTATTAGATTGGATTAATTTGAATTATGTCTTTAGTAATTAAAACTTTGGAAATGTGGAAATTTAGAACATGAATGTTTATTTTGTTTGTTGCATAAATGTATATTACTGTAACATGACTAAACTGTGATTTAAACCAGATCATTACCTCAACCTGTATGTGTTCCACTGACACACCTTAAAAGATACAATAGCTACCACAGAATGTTAACATGCCCACACATACACAACCATAAAAACAGCTTTCCAACCAAACATAATTCAAAATCACACTGCACACACACACACACACACACACTTCACAGCCAGAGAGCAGCATCCTTACACAAGTGCTATACTCATCAATGCCCAACAAGCTCCCACCCACCACCCACCACCTATCTAACATTAATAGTATTCCACACAACACCTCACACACTTCCTTCCTCATTGATACTCACAGGTGAAGGACCCAAGGCCAACTGAACAATCTACTGTATGCCTTTACACTCACAGCTCAGCTGGTAACTTCACTGACTCTTCATAAAGCTTCCCATACTAAGATACATACTAGGATTCACATTTCTTATATGTCAATACCATCAACCACAGGATTGGCTTATTAAAGCAAATTATCTGGACTGAGCATTTCAACTCATAATTTACAGAAGCTGCAATTAATAATGTACAACTGAAGAACAGCAATCAAATGTACTTTTGGAATCCTCTATAATATTGCAGCAGTGCAGGATTGAATGTAACAGTGTAAACCTATGTATCATTACCGGCAGAGATAAAAGACTGTACTTCATTTTGCTGCATGTCAAATATCATAACACGACTATATTATATGTAACAGATTTCCTTAACAACTATAACATTGACTTAAAAATTCACCAAGCTATTTAATATACCATAAAATAAAAATAAAAATATAACCATCTACACACAAGTCATTAAAACACTGTCATGATATTTCCCTGTTGATGACAAGATATGTGAAACAACAAGAGATGTCACACTCATTACTCTGCCTTGACCCGCTGACACCACCTCACAACCCAGGAACCTCAACTGAATGATCTGCGGCCACACACACACACACACACACATTTATACCCAAACACACATACCAGGCTAGTACAGAAGCTATCTACACTCAATATATGCTCACACAGGAGGCAGGCTGTACATCACTCATAAACACAGCCCATCCTTCCCTCCCCTGTACTGCTAAACCTGATACAAAAATATTCACTCTATGCCATCACTCACTGCAGCTCATATCACATCCCTCTCTTTACCCCTACATCATTACTACTGAACATCTCTGAAGCTCAAAACATTAGTGGTAACTCTCACTAAATACAAGGTATCTTAGACTCAAACCTCACATCTATCATCCCTTTATCAGCACCAGCCAGGCAATGCACCACAAGCAATAAGTATGTGGGTTATGTGTGGTTATGTACCTGGGATTACTGGTTTTGAGGTGAATGACATCACAACCAAAACATCTCAAGAAACACTCACAAGGAAGCTACATTAACCCATGGAGCAAATCAGAGCAACAATACCCTTGTCAAGAGAGCAAAGGTGAGGAAGGGACAGCTTGCTCATGATATAGGACCTGATATAAATGAGTCTCACTTTCAGTAAAGGAGAGAATACTTTCCAAGCTTCATAAGACAACAGTAGTTCCCTCAGGTCCAGGTCTCCATGGGCAAGAGGTACTCTTTGTTACCCACACCTGGCTTAAGCATCTCATCCTTCAGGAACTCAAGAGGGAACAGCACCAGGTGACCCTTGGAATGAAGAAAACAAGACCTTAATTATGGGTTATGATGGAAGAACATGAATTTCAACAAACTATTTCTTGTACTCAAACATGTTAAGAGTTAAGAAATATATAAAAAGCATGGATTACTATACAGGTAACTTGATTTACACGATAGATGCGTTCCAAGAGGCATCGCGTATTTCAAAATTCGCGTAAAACGAACTTGTAATTCTCATAAGAAACAACAGATAATAGGGGGATGCAGGATGTGGTCCAAATTGTGTATAAGCAAACCGATCACGCAAATTTAATTAATTATAATATTTTTTCAGTTGCATATTAACAAAACCGCTCAAATTAAACACACGTAAATCAAGAGTTTCCTGTACTCCCTCTCATATGTGCTAAAAAACAACCAACAATGACAATACTACAGTGAAAACCAACATTTCCTGAACTGATCACAGTGCAACTCCTAAAATAACAGGTGAGAATAAAAAGGCATTCATGGAGGGAGCATAAAGTGAAGCATGAATTGAAGTTCACATCAAAACTTTTCCCTAAAACACCAACCAAAATAATTCAGAAGCAGCCCTACCTGTACTTCCTTCAGCTTGGCCTTGGCGTCGGCTGGGTTCACCTCAGCCAGTGTGGGTGTTGTGCGCAGTTGCTCCAGATCATTGAAGGTGGTGGCACTGTTGCATGGGTAACACGAAAACACCTGAGGAGGAATACACATGTCAATATGCAAAACAATGACTCCTTTCTCAAATATACCTATAAATTAACTTGCTTTCATGATCATTACTAACTATTTTACCTTCTATACGTGTTTCCTGTTTTGAAAGCCACACATTTCACCAATCAACGCTGACCCATTCTCAAACATACCTATAAATTTCCTGCTTTCATGATCATTACCAACTATTTTATCTTCTAAACATGTTTCCTGTTATGAAAGCCACATATCTGAAGACTCAATACTGACTCCATTCTAAAATACACTCATAAATTTCCTTGTTTTCATATCATTCCCAACTATTTGCCTTTTCATGTGTTTCCTGTTTTCAAAGCCACACATTTTATAAAACCCTCATCATCTCACATTTTCACACCACAATAACTTGGCAGAACACAAAATTTAGCAATGCCTCACCTCCTCATAAATCAACGTATTTTTATTGGCCACATAATTCCACACGTTGGTGAAGAACGCATCAGACACTGGGTCGGACACATCCATGGTTGGGTGGTCCAGGTCTGCCTCTCCCAGGTGCTCACTGAAGAGGTAGCGACGCATACTGCCAGCAAAGATCCCTGAATCGTACGGCTTACCATTCATCACTCCCTCCTCAAACTCCTGGTCCTGTTGGTGGAAGGCAGTGTTAGGTGAGAGAAGTTAGCCTCTTCAGTACTGGGATGCATTTCTACCTTAAGATCTGGGTACGATTAGACCATTTTATTGACAATAGGAAGGGTCTATGGAGGTCAGAAGTTTAATAGCCAGTCTTCACTATTCTAATCCCCACATAAGTTTCTGAAGCTGTATAAAATAGTCAGATAGTAAGCAGAATGAATATGAAGATGCATCGTGATACTAATGGGGTTAAAGTACATTGCTAAACTAAATCAGTCACAAAGGTGCAGGTGTGTGTGTGTGGCTAATGTAACTTGATGTGAGATGAGTCAGGCCCAGAAGTGTGGTATGGTGTTGTACTGTAGTAGAAACAATATGGTGGAGTTAGAATATACTGCTGGACAAATTCAGTGACAAAGGGAGGTGTGTGTGAGTAAGGTAACTGGATGTGAGACGAGTTATGTCCAGAAGTGTGGTAAGGTGCTGTGGTAGATCAGGTAGGATACAAGGGATAAAAACAACCTAAGGAGACTCACATATGGCAATGATCTTTGACTGCAGCTACAGCAAAAGAAGAGACAATATGCAGATAAATAAGGTACGAAGATAAGACAAAAAATCAAAGGTAGAAACAAATAAAACTAAACAGAAAACCAAACAAAATAACAGCACAAAAAATAATGAAACATCACAAAAGGATCACAAGCACAAATCACCACCACAACCACTATGATCTTACCTCAATCACCATCCAGACCTCAGAATCATGCGTAGAAACAAATAATAATAAAAAAAAAAAAAAAAAAAAACAGCACAAAAGATAATGAAACATCACAAAGGACCACAAGCACAGATTATCACCACCAACACCATCTTACCTCAATCACCATCCAGACCTCAGAATCATGCATAGAAACAAATAAATCTGAACAGAAAAACATACAAAAAAAAACAGCACTAAAGATACTGAAACATCACAAAGGACCACAAGCACAGATTATCACCACTAACACCATCTTACCTCAATCACCATGCAGACCTCTGAGTCACGCATACCACTGAGGCTGCGGTCGTTGATGTTAGCTGAGCCTGCGATGACAAAGCGATCATCAACAATCATCAGCTTGGAGTGAATATAGACCAGCTCAGAGACAGGCCGTTCCCCGAGACACTCATGGTTGCGCAGTGAACAGAAGGACACGTAACGCTCCCAGTCAGTTATCCCGTGCTCCTTCAAACAGTGCAGGACGCTTGACTTGCCTCTGGTGAAGGATTGTGGGATGTGTTGAAGAAAGTAAAGGTTTAATATTTTCTTTCTTTTTTTTTTTTATGTAAGGAGGGAAATTTGGCCAAGTGCAACAAAAAACTATTAAACAAAAAAGGCCCACTTAGATTTTAGTCCCCAAATAGATCTAAGAGAGTTAAGCAAAAGAATGGGATAAATGTTTTAAACTTCTGTCTTAAATGCTTCAAGTTGTCATTGGAGGTATTTTTAAAAACCACAAAGATGATCAAGTCTCATCAGTGTTTCTCCAGCTGAAGAAGTCTTTGTTATTATACTGTCACTAGCATCAAAGGTATCCCAGTAACTTCTTCATCCTACTAAATGTTGTGATGATAAGGTCCATATGGAAACATCTGAGGACAGTCTTTAAATGAGCAAGTAAATATGAAAGTTACAAATAAAGAGAAAAGATAAAAAGAAAAGAAATTGAATAAAAACAACAGGAAGAAGGAAAAGATGAACTAACAAAATTCCAATAAAGAAGAAATATCAACACTTACTTGCAAATGCTGACATAATTCCAGTAAACAATGTACTGCATGGCCACACCACTGGCCTTGCCAATCATGCCCTCAAAGGCCGGCAGCAGCGGCATCAAGATGTACACACGGAACGCTTCACCTTTCCTGGGTCAGCCGAAGGAGGAAGAAGAAGAGAAGGTTGTGAGGAAGACTGTTGAGTTTTATAAAAGGTGATCTGATTTATTTTGCTGTGTTTTAGTAAGATCCAATCAGAAACACACACACACACACACACCTATGAGCCTCCACTATCCGCTGCACAATCTCGTAGCCAATGTAGTTTGACACTTCCTTCTGTTCGTCCACATTGCTGCTAGTGATGAAGAACTGGTTTTCAATGTAGATGTAGTGCTTTGCTCGGCGGATCAGGTCCACATAAGCTGAGAAGATGCTGGCCTCTACCTCATCCACCCCAGCACTCCACTTCCCCACACTCCGTACCACCTGGGCATGGAATAACGAGGACCTCCAAGTTAGAAATAATGGAAGACTACAAAGATTCAATAGAAAAATAAGATATACCAATTTCTTATATAGACAACAGAAAGAAGAGAAGAAAATGGCCTAGTGAAATGCAAGTGCCAAATATACTTAATCCCTATGATGCGTTTTCATATTCATTCTGGTTACTATTTGGCAATTTTGTATAGCTTCCAAAATTTATGTGGCGATTAAAATAGTGAAGACTCTGGACATTAATCTTTCAACCTCCATAAATATATATAAAATGGTCTAATCATACACAAAACGTACAGTAAAAATGTGTTCCAGTACTGAAGGGGTTAATAGCAATGATAAGACTTACTGTATATCACTGTATGTACTAAAGGTGGACACAGACGCACCTGACACTTGACACGGTGACGAGGGCGAAGGTTGGAGGAGAGGAAGGACTCTTTGCTGTATGTGCGAGGCAGCAGATATGGGTAGCTGTGGTTGGGCTTGGCCTGGTGAAGGGGGATGAGAGTGAGTAGTGGTGGTGGTGGTGGTGGTGGTGGTGGTAGTACAATTTGAAGCTTGACTCTATATTGTATTAGTTATTCTTGTTCTTTCTTTTGTTAGAAGCACTCTTGTATTTAACTGAGATGACAAGCTGATATATAGATAGATTATCATTATTGTCATTAACATCTTTAACAATCATTAGTGTACTTATCACATTTGCCTAATGAATGAATCCTTAGTGGGGTGAAGACAGTTCTGTGTGGCTTCCTTTCACTCTGTAGTTAGTTATCAAATACTGAATAAGTAAGTATGGTATGTAAGCAGAGGAGTAGCAACTGTACCCTTTTGTCGTGTGTATGTGATTCTGTAACAATGAGACAGCTCTTGTGTTGATGTTAGTGGCATTGAAAAAGAAAAATTAATTAATGTCAACCTCTATGATAACCCTCAATGCATGGCTAGGTACATCCATTGAGCTACAACAAACACTACAAAAGGAATCAATGGTGATAAGGTGTGAGCAGCAATGTGTACACAGTCTACAAAATATCCATATGGTGCACTGAAATAGTCTGTTGTCTACTGTCAATCAAACTTCAATAATCTTCCATCACAAAACTTTTTCAAATCACCAGTTAGAGGTTCATTGTAGGTCACACAATGTACAGGTGGCTTCCGACTTGGTGAAGCAATCTTACTACCCTATTTCTACCTGGGGTGACATGTCAATTCAAGGGAATTTCAATAATAAATATCATAGGGCAGAACTCAAGATGTGTCAATTAAGTCACATCTTTCTCATCTCCACTCCCTCCTTGTTTCATGTCAGGGGTCACTTTAGCCAGTGACAGCTGCTATGAAAAAGGATGATAGATGTCACTTTAGCTAGAAATATAGGTAAGAAAACTGCTTCAATAAGTAGGGAGCCAACTGTACAAGGCTACGAATGAATACAACAACATGAATCACAAACTGGTTCATCAAGCAGGAAGCTAACAATCCATATAACAACATGAATCCCAATCCAACACCCTTAGAAAGGAAAATGGATTAGGAATTACATTTATGAAAAATTTCAACATCTGGAAAACACAACACTTACAGTAGGTAACACAAACAGCAAGATGCCAGCAACACCTCATTCACAAACATAAAAAAAAACAGAGTGATGTAACAACGTAATCATCTCATTCATTATAAACTGAACATTTGCCACAGTAGACTAAAATAAAAGAATCCAAAGCTAGCAAACATGCACTGAGTGATTAATATTAAAGTCTTATAGTCATCAGTTTGTCATAATTAACAGTTTTGTGTCTTATTCCTGTAGTTAATCTGTCACACAGCCAAAGTTTCTATTCAAGGTAGAGTGTGAAAGCATATACTGTGTAGTGCAAACTGTGTATGTACATTTTTTTGAGGCATGATTCTGACTGCTACTCTTTGTGCTGTGACGGTAACTCTCTCCCTCACTCATGCACACTCTACTACTTACTGTCTGCTCAGCCTTCTGTTGTGTCAGTTGGCAAAAACAACAAAACAAGAATTTAGGCCATATAAACACAATCAGAATTTTAGGTTCTCTATCTTTTAGACTGAAGCAAACATACTAAGAACACAATACCTGCCCACAATGCCAAGACCTGTAGGAAGGAACACCACAGTTAAACTACAGAAAAACAGCAATGTACATAACATAAACCCACTAAATTATGCTAAATCACACACAAGGAACACAGAGTCCAGCTACACTATACATGAAAAAAAAAAAAAAAAAAGCTTCAACAATAACTAGGAAAAATAACACTGAACAATATGAACCACACAAAAACAAACATTCTAATCACTATACATGGAACTCAGTGCCTGCTTCTGTATTTCCATCCTCCTACAACTTGACTTCTTTTAAGAGGGAAGTTTCAAGACATCTGTCCCTGAATTTAGGCTAATTCCTCACCAATCTTTAGAGGAACTAGCATTTGAAGTTAGCGTTTTTTTTTTATCTTTAGTTGCATTTGGTTGTTTTCCCTCTTGCATAAAAAAAAAAAAAAAAAAAAAAAACCTGATCTACGTACACTAGGTAAATATCAAATAGTATCATTATAATATACAGTAAGTCCTCGTTATACGGTACATATGCGTTTCTGAAAACCTCACCACAAATTGAAATTACCGTATACCGCACCCATTACAACATGTAATATTAGGGGATGTGTTCCAGCATGTCGAAAGTCACCCCTACAGATATGAAAATACACGAAAAAAGTTATATAAAAAATGTAAAGTACTGCGTAAAAGAAATAAAAAAAAAAAAAAATGTTTATATTTACCTTTCACTTGCCACATATTCTATCAGATGATGTCCCTCCTGAGGCTAAGGGACAGTAGGGATTTTAGCCCTTACTCATAATAGCCACAAAAAACATGCCGTAAGAATTTCACTTGTGTTCGGTGGGAAATGGGGGAAGAGACTGCCAGCTGATTGTTGTGGTGGGTGCGTGGCGTGGTAGTGCTACGGAATGGTGTAAACAAAACACAAGCGGATACCGTATCTGATTTTTTCTTACCGTATATAGAATCGAGGGTAGTAATTACCAAACACCGTAACTGTGAATTTACTGGATAACGAAGTACCGTATGAGGACTTACTGTACATTTATGACATTAATTTGTAAGCTTATATTACACACACTTCCCCAGCACAGAAATAACAAATACTATTACCGATGAGATGCAGTCTACTTAAGATCAAGCTCTTCCTTACTTAAAACATCATCCTTACAACACCTAAGGACAAAAATACCACCAGAATTAGAGGAAAGAATACACACTGAACTAAGGAACAATACAAGGTGAACATCTCACTAACACTCTACTTAATGCGATACAAATCAAGGTGCACATATTTCCTCTAACCTTCTCAGTCTTGACAGCATTCCACCGCTGTATGAAGTGCCTGGCCACATCCCGTGCTGCTGCTCCCTCCACAAACAGCCCAATGTCGTGCCAGGGCATCCGAGGTGTCTGGTGCCGGTCTACGATGTCTGTGGTGAGTGGTGGTCAAGGGTAAAGGTGGCAAATGGTCAGGTGTTGGGGAGAGGTAAAGATAAAACAGCAATCATTCATATTTTTCTCTGGTTAATTCTGGAACTTCCTGCTTGCTTCTGTATTTCCAACTTCTTATGACTTGACTTCACTTAATCCCTTCAGTTCCAGGACATGTTTTCACATTTATTCTGCTTACCATTTGGTGATTTTAAATAGCTTCAGATACTTACGTGGGATTAAAATAGTGAGGATTCTGACCATTAAACTTTTGACCTCCATACACTCTTCCTAATGTAAATAAAATTGCCTTATCACATCCAAAACTCAAAGTAAAAATGCATCCCAGTACTGAAAGGATTAAGAGGGAAGTTTCAAGACATTCATTCATCCCTTTTTTTTTTTTTTTTTTTTTTGGCTAACTCCCTCGGACCTGCAAGGGAACTAGCAACTAAATGGAACTTTTTCTTTTTCTTTTTTGTTTTCATGATGCCCTTGCCCAGTTTTCTCCTCTTAAATAAAATAAAAAGAGGTAACTAATAAAGAGATGAGGTGTGAATTGGGATACATGGGATACATAGTACGTAAGTGTTTTCTGCAGGTACTGGTACAAGTGGGTAGAATGGACAAGACAGGGTTTCTTAGCATGATATCAGTGTATTAGGGAATTTAGAAGAAAAATGAGTACCTACTATGATGGACAGAAAACCTCATTTACCATCCTCTATTGAAAAATGCAACTAAATGTAGGTATACTAAAAAGATTGAGAATACATACAGTGACAAATCCTATTACCTATTGCTGTTACTCAACTAACCAAACCACTTAGCTAATCCTTCAAAACAGAACTAAAACCAGTGACAACAATGGCAGCAGCAACACAATCAACATCACAAATTCAAATCCCACAAGCAACACAATCAACATCACAAATTCAAATCCCTCTCACCTTTAAATGGCTCATCTAAATTATCCAAGTCTTTGCTGATCCAGTTGACATAGTCCTTGCCAACCCAGAGGTGAGTGGATGTGGTGTCTTCCATGGTAACAACACTGTGGGCCTGAGCCAGAGAGGAACAGCTGCCCATGCGCTCCTTAGCACCGCCCCACAGACGACGCCCATGGAAACGTGAGAAGCTATGGTGGGCAGGAAGGGATGAAGGAATGCAGGGACAGTATGAGAAGAGAGGATGGGGATGAGATGATAAGGGAGACAAATGAAATCACAAAAAAATAGCAGGAAAGGACAGGGTGAAAATGGAAGGGGATCAGAGTAAGGAGAAAGAGAGTTGATTGAAAAGAAAGTGAGATTAGAGAAAGATAAACAGAAATCAGAGGAAGACAGATGGAAGGAGATGAAATTAGAAAAAAAAAAGGGAGAAGAAAGATTCATGAAGGAAATACATGTAAGGCAACAAAACGAAGGAAGGAAGGAAGGAACAAATGACAAAAGGAATGACAGAATGAATGAATGAATGAATGAAGGGAGGAAAGAATTTAAATTAGCATGCAATCAAAATTGGACAATGCTGTATCACTCACAGTTACTCAAACCCTTTGATGCTTTTAATTCAGATTTTACAAGAGGCAAAAGCAGCCATGTTTCCTGAAATTCTGTAGCAATAAGCACTTCTCAAAAAATCATAACAAAAAAGACAAAAAGAATTATGAAACGAAAAATATTCCTTAAAACAACTCATACAAGTAATCTAAGAAAGTAACAGAGAATGCCAAATTGGGTTAAATCTCCGAACAAACGGGAGAGAAGGAAGAGAGCAACACACCTACTGGTCCTCGGGTTATCCATCCTTTCCCCGTTGTCTGAGGAGCTTGAGGACATGTCAGAATCCAAACTATTTCTCCTGCAATTGGGAGAACATGCAGATGCAACACAAGGCAGACACACAGGGTAAGGACACCACACACTAGTACTGATCTGCATGACACACTCCCATGCACTGGACTGATTTAAGTCTGTATTCAGAAATGCTTGACTCTCTAACCATGATAATTTTCCAAGGCCACAGAGACAACTAGCTGTGTTCTCAAGCCATTTTCTCCTTTTAATGAACCATAAATTTTGGCAATCTATCAACAGAAACATAAAATTATGTCTAACAACATGAGTATCTTCAACTAGAATCCTTGAGAAGCAGTGATGGTGAGAGAGCGAACTGTTTTAGAATACGAGCCTTACTGACAAAGAACGGGATTTGCTTCACATGGCCAGGTACAGATTTAGCTTTTGTGTTTAGCAAATCATCAGATGCAATAACACACCAGGTTTGATTCTCATTATAGAGACGTAGGAGCTGAAATTTTATAGATTATATGTGTTTTTTTTTTTTTTTTAAATCTTCTGCAGGAAAGAGGGCCAGCCAAGGGCAAAAAAAGAAGAAAAGAAAAAAATAGGCCCACTTGAGTGCTGTGTGTGTGTGTGTGTGTGTGTGTGTGTGTGTGTGTGTGTGTGTGTGTGTGTGTGTGTGTGTGTGTGTGTGTGTGTGTGTGAGAGAGAGAGAGAGAGAGAGAGAGAGAGAGAGAGAGAGAGAGAGAGAGAGAGAGAGAGAGAGAGAGAGAGAGAGAGAGAGAGAGAGAGAGAGAGAGAGAGAGAGAGAGAGAGAGAGAGAGAATAAATTTTAGCATCACTTCAACAATGGACCTGACAGTGCTGGGAGTTTTCATTACTTGCACAATTGTTTAGATAAGAAAGAACACTTACACTGTCTACTTCACTCATTACACACACTGAAATACAAATGTTATAGTGCAGATACAAATGTGCACTAATGATAATCTAAATAAACAAACAAGATTAAAAACATATGCAAAACTAAAAATCAATGAATAACCTTACTGAAGAAACTGAATAAATAAAAAGTAAAGGATTAATAACAGCAAAAAGTAAAATCAGTAAACTGAAATTACACAATACAGGTTAACAACGCTTACCTGTGCAGCTTCCTCTTCATCTCCCGTCCCTTCACCTTCATCTCCTCTACCAAATCCATGCCTCTCCTCTTCACTTCCCTAAAGCTCTTCCCACCTCCTCCCTTCCTCTCCTCCTCTGTGCTGGAGCCTGTGTTGGCACGATCCCTCCCACTCTTGGAGAAAAACCTGGTTCTCTTGACAGGAGGGAGGGAGGTAGTGTTGGTGTCCTTGCCTTCCTGTGAGGGGTGAGGTGTACTGCCGTTCTGAAAGCTTGTGCTTGTGTGGATGCTGTTCATGTCAGCTTTGCCTCTTGATCTGTGGAGTAGAAGACTGTGTTATTGTAGATGTAGTACATACTATGATCCTTGGCTCCAATGCTGGTTAACCAAAATGTTTGTTTTCATATTCCTGGAATGACATGTTAGAAAAATAATAGTGTAGATATTCAGTTCAATGTGAGGGAAATAAGATATATAGCTAATTACTCAAATTGAACAGATTGCATAACAAGTATACAGTTTTATATTTCAGCAAACAATATATTTATAGACAACCTCTTCTCCACATTCACACATTTCCTTGCACCACTTACCTATTTCCTTCTAACACCTGCAATATCTTTTCCGTTTCTATTCAAGTCAACACATACAATCTCACCTGTTCCCCTTCATCTTCCTGCCGTTGGTGATGGATGACGGCTGCTGCACCTCATCCAGCTCATCCTGAGACTCAACATCTGCACTGAAATCCTCAGGGGAGGCGAGGGGGCCAGCAGAAGGTTCTACAGGGTTAGCCGAGGCCAGACAGAGGGAGTCACGGACACTCCTTAAGGTTCTGAGAGTCCCTTGGGAGTCCTCTGAGGGAACAGTAGGTCCAACAGGAACCTCTAAGGTGCTGACAGGATCCTCTGAATCACTAGGAGAAGGACTGACATTCTTGAGGCTGCCTGGGGCGGCACTGGAGTCCTCTGTTGTGCCAAGAGAGGCTCGGCGACTGCCAGCAGCCGAGCCAGTGACAGTGCTGACCAGGACATCATTGGTTCCGCGAAGGAGGTGCTGCAGTGCTCCCCGGTTCATCCCCATCTGGCCAGGACTGTGCTGGGAGGGTCTGGAGGGTGGGTGCATCACTTGTACCCCTGCATGGCCTGTGTCTATCAGCCTGCAAAGAAGGGAACAACTGTACACTTAATTACTGGAAACAACGGAATAAATGGAAAGATTTGCCTGTACAAGTATAGTCTGTGTCTATCAGTCTGGATGGAAGGGAATGACTGATGTGAGTGACTGAATTATTGCTAAGGTGTTATATGGAAAGCTTTGGACTAACCACAAAATTATTCATGAGGTAAAACAAATGAGTTTGGCAAGATGAAGAGCATTACTCTGAGTTGAATATTGGTGTTCTCTCTCTCTCTCTCTCTCTCTCTCTCTCTCACACACACACACACACACACACACACACACACACACATACTAACATACTTGTGTCTGTAGTCATCCCAGCGGCCAAAGGCAAGATCTATGCCTGAGACAAAGGCAAACATCTGGTCCACCACCACCACCTTCTCGTGATGAGCCCAGTACAGCGTCCCTCCCGCTATGTGGTCCGGGTGGCGCAGCACCTACCGACCATAACACACTTCACTTCCTCACTCCAGCACTGGTGTCATTTAACTATATCACTACACTATGATACAATTCACAGCTCTAATAGCAATATGTGTTACCTTTTTAAGCATCTATAAGGAAGAGGGGAATAAGAAGAAAAGATTTTGCAATTCATAACCATTAAATCTATGGAGGTGGCTGTGGAACAAGAAAGTTAAGGAAAGATATGCCACATAACAATAAAATGGTTAAACTTTATCACACACAAGATGACATCAATACCAGCTGAAAATTATTAGATACTTAAACTATATAAAGAAATTTACCTTCTTACATAGAGATATACTGATGCTTACAATAATCTGTACATGGAATAGGTGTGAAAGAATCTACAACTTGAAGAGCAGGAAAAAAAATGCAAGACACCACCAGTTTGACTCCAATCCTGCACACTGGCAATACATAAACACACCCACAGTTACCTTGATGTTTGGGTGCAGCTGGTTCACTGTCTGCTTGGTGAGGAGGGAGCTGATGCCAAGGGCCAGCTCCACCTCCTTGTACAGCAGAATGAAGACCCGCACACCACTCTCAGCCTTCCGTCTCAGCACCTCTGCCAATCTGTGGGAGGGTTTGAGGAGCTGAGTATATGAAGGGTGTATTAAGAAGTAATAAAGTACTGAAAACTGACAATTTCCATCAAGCAGTACAGTTTGTGAGTGCTAATCTAAATCCTGATTCTTGTATCTCCAGCCAGAAGAGTTGTTGCCATAGTCATTCATCTCCATAAGGTTAAGGGGATAATGTACTAATGAACAATGATTTAACTTCTATTCAGTTAGCCAGAAAAGCCGTTTGCTGTCAGATATTCATCACACTGCTTCCCTCAATGACCCTCTCCATAAGGTTAAGGAGATAATGTAGTAATGAACACAGATTTAATCTCTATCCAGTTAGCCAGAAAAATTGTTTGCTGTCAGTCATTCATCACGCTGCTTCCCTCATTGACCCTCACCATAAAGTTAAGAGGATAATGTAGTAATGAACAATGATTTAATTTCTATCCAGTCAACCAGAAAAGTCATTTGCTGTCAAATATTAGTAATGAATACTGATTTAACTTCTATCCAGCCAGCCAGAAAAGTAATTTGCTGTCAGTCAATCATCAAGCTGCTTCCCTCACTGACTCTCCATCAAGTAAAAGAAGTAATGAGGTAATGAACACCATCTGAGAATCTGTGGGAGAGTTTGATGAGACGCTGAGTACATGAAGGGTGTGCTAAGAGGTAAGCAGTAACTTCTTGAACGGTACACTTACGTATAATTCCCTTCATCTTTTTGTAATAAATAAAAAAAGTTCACTGCCTCAGCCTCTATAGTAAGGAAAATAAATAATCCTGGTAAATCTATACAATATCAATCACTTAACATGATAAAAAATGAAAACTCCCAGAACACAACATATCAAACTCCCTTAATGTTTTCATAATAAATACATATGCCCTTGCATTACCTCAGTCTTTAAGTAAGGAAAATAAGCTATCCTGGAAAATTTATTCAATATTGACCAACTAACTGGCTGAAAAATGAGAACTCCTTGAACAGTACTTATCAAATTCCCTTTACTTTTGCATAATAAGTACAAAACATTAATTCCTTCAGTCTAATAATAAAGAAAAATAAGCTATACTGATAACTCTATACAATACTAATCACCAAACTGGCTGACTAATGAAAACTCCATAAACAGAACATATCAAATTCCTTCAACCCTTTCAGTACCAGGAGACAATTTCATATTAATTCTGGTTAACATTTGGTGATTTTACACAGCTTCAGAAATTTGTGTAGGGGATTAGAATAGTGAAGACTGTAGCCATTAATCTTCTGACCTCCATAGACCCTTGTTAACATCAATCAATAAAAGGGTCTGATCGTACACAAACCTCAAGGAAAAAAAGTGTCCCAGTACTGAAGGGGTTAATCTTTTCATAATAAATACAAAAAGTTTATTGCCTCAGTCTAACAATAAAAGAAATAATAAGCTATTTTGATAAATCTAAATATCAATCATCATATCAACTGACCTGACTCCAAACTCAGCTGACCCACTCACCTCCACTTGTGTCCTGTGAGGTCGGGTCGCTTCAAGTAGATCTGCGGGCTCATCCACCAATCCGTGATGAAGATCTCCTCCCGTGCACCCTCCATCAGCTCAGCCACGTCCCACATATACCGCGCACCATCCACGTACCTGCCAGATGGTGTGGTGAGTGCAGGTGTGGTGGTGCATGGTATGTGGTGTTTGGAGGTGTGGTGACTGTGGTAATGGAGGTTTAGTAGTATGTGGTATGGTGAGTGTAGTAATGAAACGGTGATGATGATGATGATGTGTTGTGGTGTATGGTATGTGGTGGAGGTGTACAGACTGTGGTGATGGAAGTGTGGTGGTGTGTGGTGTGTGTAGATGTGGTCAGAGAGGTGATTGAGATGTGATGGTGTGTGGTGAGTGCAGCAGTGTGTGGGTGTGGTAATGTTGTGTTGTGATGTGTGGTATGTGGTACTGGAGGTGTAGAGACTGTGGTGATGGAAGTGTGGTAGTGTGTGGTATGTAGTGCTTGGAGGTATGGTGACTGTGGTATTGGAGGTATGGTGGTGTGTGGTGTGATGAGTGTAGTAACGTGTGGGTGTGGTAGTGTTGGGGTGTGTGGTATTTGGAGGTGTGGAGACTGGTTGTGGAATATGATGGTGTGTGGTGTGTGGTCAGTGCAGTAGTGTGTGGGTGTGGCAGTGCTGTGTGGTGATGTGTGTAGGGAATGTGAGGCAGGGGTGAGGTGCTATGTGGTAAGCAATTGGGGAATACAAAAGGAACATCAAGGCTGCTCTCTTCAAACAACTTACCAACGGGCATAGGAGTTTTTCCGGACAGGAGCAAAGGATCCATATCGATTGTCTTGACTGGTGAAGTCCTTGGCTGAGAAAGAAAGACAGTCAGTAGTTTTACACACCAACAAATCTTCATTTCCTATTCCCTGAGCAAATGAAACAAAAAGAAAGTCAAACAAAAAAAATTCAAACTAAACTCAGCAAATGGTCGTGAGGAAATTTCTAATTCCGACACTCACCATATTTCCGTTCTGTCTTGGTAATGATGGACAGCCACTCCTTCTTGCTAGTCTCAGAGTCACACTTAATCAGCAGAGATCTGGAAAGGGGCAGAAAAAATGCAAGAGAAGGGACAGTTACTTTTTAATTCATAGTTGTATAAATTTAGAATATGTCACTTACATTTTCTGTCTCTCTCAAACACACTAAAAAACACAATTACAATTTACAATGCTTCAAAATTTCTTGTCTTACATCTTCTATTTCTCTTTTTCTTCTTTATTTAGTAATTCAATCTCTCCTGCTTTTTAATTCAATCATTCCCACTCTTCTCTTTCTTCTTGTCTTATCTAAGCACTTATTTTCTCCTACTCTTTCATCTCTTACATTCAACTATTCATTTTTTCCTCTTCATCTACCCCTGCATTTGCTCCTATAATCATATGATAATGCATTCCTTCTTTTCATTTCTCCTAAAGAACATGAGGAAATAAGGAAAGTTGCAAGAAGCCATCAGTCATAGCACCTACTCCCATCTACTTATCATTCCCATTTATAAGTCTCTCTAATCTTTCTTTAAATCTCCTTAATGACTTAACACTAACAATCTCATTATCAAGTCCATTCTACTCATCTACTCTTAAGTCTGAAAATCCACTACTACAATTGATGCTCTCCGGTTTGGTGTTCGTGGATTTGATTAATTGTGGCTTTTCAACATCAAAGGTTTACTGTATGTACATTATATGAGAACTGAGACTTTCCTGCACTCACCGGGATAGGTTAGAGATGAGGAGACTGTTCCGGGCACCAATGAGCCTGTAGCTATGGGAGACCTGGAAGGCAGAGTCCATGAGCATCACTGAGCGCACCAGCCCGGTCTCTGGCACCACGAAGAAGAGGTAAGTCTCCTTCAGCACCAACCACTGCTGCCTGTATTTCCCGGTGCAAGTTGCCGTTAGCCTGGGGAAAAGAGACGATAAAAGTGAGGCACAGACATATAGGATTGTCTAAATTGCCTGACTGATATAATGTATGAGTTACACAGATACAAACATACACACATACATTTGTCATGTCCCCTCAACACAACAGCATAGTGCAAAATAAAGAGATGAAGTGAAGACAGAAAAAGAGAGAAGAAAGAAGAGCAGAGTAAAAACATTGCAAGCACGATATTTACCAGCTGCAGCATTCACAGGGGCCACTTCCACCTACTCTCTTCTTCACATAGCCTTCCCTGAGCTTCATTCCCAGCTCCCCTATGAAGGACACTGGGGAGATCTGCAGGGGAAGAGCCAAGGCATGAGTGAAGAGGTGATCGGTTAGCAGTAGAGGTGTCAAAAGAGAAAATTGGATAAATGCTAGAAAAAATTTGAGAAAAGATACTACAAAAACTCAAAATAGAGAGAAAAAAAACAAGATACAATAAAAGAAAAGACTCAAGAGGAAATAGGATAATAAAAATAAATATGTATGTGATTTCATATCAAAATATGTAACAATTTATTTTGACAGTTTAATAATATCTTTCCTCAAGATATTGCAAGAAAATACAAATAATATAAGGAATGGAGAGAGAGATACACCACAATTTGAAGAACTCATTACATACAAGATAAAACACATAAAGAAAGAGATAAGCAAATGAAAGGAAGAAAAAAAAAACAGATTTTCATGTTAAAAAGTAAAACAATGAAGAAAGACAGAAAACAAAGAACAAAGGGGGATACTTGCCTCAAAGAACTCCAGGACGTCTTTATGGCTTCGGAAGAGAGTGTGGTGGAGGAGGTTCCTGAGGTAGGTTTCCAGTTCCACTCGCATTGCCTCATCCATAGTCTGAAGGGCACGGCGAGGGAACCTGCCTCACACACACACAAAAAATAGTTACTTGAATTTCACATTTTTTTTTCTTTTTTACGTAACACGGGAAAGCTGGCAAGGGCAACATAATGCGAAAAGAGTTCCACTAACATGTCAGTCCCCTAATAATGTCTTGAAACCTCCCTGTTAAATGAAGTCAAGTCATAGAAAGTTGGAAATACAGAAGCAAGTATGGAGTTCATGAGTTTACCAAAGAAAGGTATGAATGACTGAGAGTGCCATTTCATTCTTGCATTAGAGACTTGGACAGAGTAAGGATGAGTGAACAAAGAAAGCCAGTGTTAGTTTTTCTATATATACACATGAGAAGTATTAGTCAAAATATTTATGCTAGAAATATCCACAGAGGTTCTACTCCCTGGAAAAAAAAGGAGGGGGAGGGGGAGCCCCAAAATATGACATAGTGTTTCTTTGCATCCTAAAAACATTCCCCACACTCACTTGAGCAGGCGTTTGTTGTTTGGTGATGCAGCTGAGTTGGTGTTGACTGTTGATGCGGTTTTGGCCGTGTTGGTGTTAGTGGTGATGCTGCTGTCCACTGTGTCCTCTACCTCCTGGTCTGCTGCCTTGATCTGCTGTCTCATGCTCTGTCTCCTCTGCCGAGTAATGCGCGATGCTGCCGGCATCCTCAGTCTTGTCCTGTGGAAGTGGTGGTGAGTTAGACTTGTTGTATTATATAAATATTGGTATACTTTAAAGTGATGTAAACACTGGTACACTTTACATTCACGAATCTAAAAAGATGAAAAGTTTATGGAATCTTGTCAATATTTATAATGCTTGACTTGGCTGCCATCCTCAGTCTTGTAATGCAGTGATTCTGTGTCAGTTTGTTGTGTGATTAAAAAACACTGGTATACTTTACATTCAAGAGTCTAAAAAGATCAAAAATTTGTGGAATCTTGTCAATGTATAGAATGTTTGTCTTTGGCTGCCATCCTCAGTCTTGTAATGTGGTGATGGTGGTGTTATGTTTGTTGTGTGATATAAACATTGCTATATTTTACCTTCATGAGTCCAAAAAGATGAAAAGTTTGTGAATCTTATCAATATAATGCTTGTCTTTGGCTGCCATCCTCAGTCTTGTAATGTGGTGATGGTAGTGTTATGTTAGTTGTGTGACATGAACACTGGTATACTTTACAGTAATATAAACAATGGTATACTTTTAGAGATATAAAGATTGATATACTTTCCTGTTACATTTTGTCAATATATAGAAGTATTAAGCAAGCATTAGTTTACTTTACATTCAACTTTCTGTGTCTAAAGAGGATGGAACATGTGTTGAATCTTGTGAATATGTATGTTGGTCTATTTTCATTTAATCTTGTGGCTTTCAAAAATTGGTGGGATATGTTGCCATAATCCCAATGAATGTGTGTGTGTGTGTGTGTGTGTGTGTGTGTGTGTGTGTGTGTGTGTGTGTGTGTGTGTGTGTGTGTGTGTGTGTGTGTGTGTGTGTGGAAATGAGTGACTGATCAGTAAACAAAATGAATGAACACCTGATAAACAAAACACTAAACTGTCAGGATACAAACTGTCAGGATACAAACACAGACTCATTAAACACAATCTCACCAACTGAACAATGAAAAACAACTGCATTCATTCACCCATCTACCTTCACCACTCATGAGTAAACACTCACCAACTAACCTAACCAAACAGCCCAACATTCATTTAACACACCATAAACTCACATAAATATCACTCAAATGGCAAAAAAACCTGGCATGCATTTCACTCACCTGAGGAGCAATAATTTACTATGAAGAGTTGCCACCTGTCGCACTTTCCTTTCCACACTCCACCTGTGATCCCCATGCTCCAACTCAATGACCAGGCTGAGAGGAAAGTGGATTGAGATTACTTACATTACCTTTCCTTATATTTTTCTCCATCTTCCCCACTGGCTGAAATGCCCAGTGGAAGCTAAATACAGGTGACATTGCCTTTATTCACCTGTTCCCTGTGATATGCAACAATTTGACATTAAGCATAATGTAAGGAATTCTTATAAGGGGGGGGGGCACCATGGTACAGTGGAACCATGCGTGCTTTGGGGTCCGAGGGGTCTCCAAGCGCATGGGTTCGAATCCTGTCCATGTTCTGAGTGTAGGTTGGGCTTCCTCACTCAGGGCAACGGTTTCCTAGCGGGTGGGCTGTTAGATAGGAGGTACCCCAAAAAGTATCCCTTTTAACCCATAAATTCTCATGAAAAGCCCACATGGTATAGAAAAAAAAAAAAGTCTACAAGAAGTTTTTTAGTAGTGTTTAGAGGAGGGTGTAGAAGTGTAAATGATTCAGAAAGGTTTGTGATAAGGTAAGGGAAAGATGTGAGAAATTAATATGAATGTGTTAATATGGTTAATATGTGTTACTTTTCCTTATTTTTTCCCTTTCACTTAGACTGTTAATAGTGGTAGGAAAGTTGTATTGTAAGTTTTGCGTTAGATTCTAAAGTTTGTGAGTAATTTTTCCTCATCCTCCCCATAAGAGAAAAGATTATAAGCCCATTTTTTCCTTCACTACCTTCAACCTGGTTTCTCTTTTAGCATATTTTGGTTTTACTAATAAGAAACTATTAATTTTTGGTTATAAAGTAGTTTGATCTCTCTCTCTCTCTCTGACATTCTTTCTTAATTACTTAATGAAGCTAGAAGTAGGAAATCTTGCATTTTTATACTTCTCTCTCTCTCTCTCTGACATTCTTTCTTAATTACTTAATTAAGCTATTAGTAGGAAATCTCGCATTTTATACTCTCTCTCTCTCTCTCTCTCTCTCTCTCTCTCTCTCTCTGACATTTCTTTCATGATAACTTAATAACTGGTAAGTACATAATTAGGCAAGATTTTCACTACAACATCCTTTCTCTCTCTCTCTCTCTCTCTCTCTTACACATGGTTGTTGAAGATATGGATGTGGGAGTGGACTGGTTGCACCCTGGCAATTCTAAGGTGGATGGGAAGGCTTGGTATGAAGGCACCAGGCATAAGCTCTGTGTACTTGGTGGCTTGGTACACTGTGGAGTAGGCATTGGAACCACGGCCTGGAGGGGTGGAGGCTGGTGAGGTGGTGTAGGGATGGTTATGGAAGGTGTGTGTTGTGTGGTAGGTGGTGTAGTAGTGGTGTTGTGAGTTGTGGTGGTGAGACAGTATTGTAGGGGTGGTATTGTGTTGTGGTAGGTGGTGCAGTGGTGGTGTTGTGATTTGTGGTGGTGAGGTAGTATCATAAGGGTGGTATGGTGGTGTGATGTATACATGTGGGAGATACTGGTGTGGTAGGTGGTGATGTAGTGGTGTAGAGGTGGTATTGTGTAATGTGTGGTAGGTACTGGTAATAGATTAGCTAGAGAGAGAGAGAGAGAGAGAGAGAGAGAGAGAGAGAGAGAGTGTGTGTGTGTGTGTGTGTGTGTTACAGTAAACATCACTACCTATCTTATAAACAAAATCTCAATAAAAACCTGATTATCTATTGCAAACCTTCAAAAATACTCTACTTATTCAATGGGAAACAACACTTATCAATGACTTCTACTAACACAAAGTACCAATTACAATCAACAAGGAAAGTAACAACCTGAAAAAAAAAAAAAACAAGGAAAAATCTAACTTTGCTATAGGATTCTAAAGACAACCCATTAACAAACAACAAACTTTCATCTCCCTCTATTACTTCTATCCCCCTTTACATCTTCAAATCTCACACTCACAACCCAAACTTCATTCCTGCTACCAAACATACCCACCTCACAAATCTCGTTAAACACTCATATTTTCCCCTTCACACCCTCAAATCTTCCTCATCCTTTCACCCCAAACTTCATTTCTGACACCATTCCCCCCACTCCACCAATCTCATAAAGCATCACCTTTTTTTTTCTTTCATATCCTCAAATCTCCTTCATCCTTTCTCGCAGACCAAACTTCATTCTTTCACCATTCCCCCACTCTACCAAATCTCGTACAACATTTATATTTTTTCTTTATAATCCTCAGATCTCCCTCATCATCTTTCCCAACCCAAACTTCACTCTAATCACGAGACCCCCACTTTACCAAATCTTGTAAAACACTCAAAATACTCCTTTATAATCCTCAAATCTCCTTCATCCTCTCTTTCACCACAAACTTCATTCCTATCACCACCCACCCATCCCAGCAGATCCCATTCCAAACCCTCATACTTCCATAACCTCGCAAACCAATCCTCACCATCGCAAGCGTCACTAAGGGCCTCTGGAGTGTAATCAAGGAAGCCCAACACATCGCTATCAGAGTCTGGTGAGGCAAGGGTGGGACTCTGCGCGCTGGCTAGAATCTTGAGCGTTGGCCGAAGCTGTGAGAGACGAGAGTGAGGAGGGGAGGAGGGGAATGAGGGAAGGAATACGAGTCAAGAGATGGGGGTAGGGAGTATATTGGAGCGAATGGGGTCTGTGTTGGTTCAGGGAGGGAGGAGGGAGGGGCTGAACAAGGATGGCACTGTAGGGAAAGGTTGGTTTGTATGATAGGAATAACTGAAAGATGCGCATGTGAACATAAAAGAAAAGCAATTGGTAACATAATGATGGATCACAGTACCAAGTGGATGGGTGCTCGGGGTGGTGGTGGTGGTGAGGGGGGGGGTAATTGTTTCGTGTCATGGAATGAATGTATGGATGAGTAAGATGAACCAGAGAGAGAGAGAGAGAGAGAGAGAGAGAGAGAGAGAGAGAGAGAGAGAGAGAGAGCCTGCCTTACCGGTCTGTTCCTTCCGTTAGCCTTCGCATCTGGAACATCTGTTGCCTCAGCCTCTGTCTCCTCTGCAAAGGGAATATGATACTTTAAATATTTTGGCTCAATCCATCTACCGTGTGTGTGTGTGTGTGTGTGTGTGTGTGTGTTGCCTTGTGCAGAGGATAGCGAGGTTACTGTGCGCGCGCGTAAACACACACACACACACACACACACACACTTCACTTCATTTCTATTTACCGCTCTTGTTGCTATAAATAAATAAACGAGGGCACACACACACACACACACACACACACACACACACACACACACACACACACACACACTTAATTAAATTTTCTCTTACCACACACACACACACACACACAGCCAAGCACAACACACCACCCCACCTACACATCCCCTTTCTTACCCCCCCTGTCTTAACCTCCACCCAAGCTTACACCAACACAACCCTTCCTCACCAACCTTGCTTCTCCACCACGGGCTCAGAGGCGGCGTTAGCATCAGTACCCGCATCCCCAGAGTTCGGCGTCTCAGCTGTGCCGCCGTAATCTGGAGTGGTCCCAGCAACCTCCTCGTGGGATGCTAGTGGCGTCATCTCCTGCTTGGCATCCCCCTTGCTTATCTAGAAGGGGAGAGAGGAAGGTGTATACTTGTGATATCCGTGTTCAAAAACGCCTTGCTCTCTCACCAAGACTATTTTCCAAGACCACACAGATGATTTGCGGAGTTTTCATTGTTTTTCAAGTTAATAATGTAGAAATCTTGTCACTGTCTCTAGAACCATAACAAACTTGCATAAAAAACGCATTATTCTCTCACCACGACTGTTTTCCAAGGCCACAAATTATTTGCGGGGTTTTCAAGTTTTTCCAGTTAATAATGTAAAAATATTGTCAATCTGCCAATAGAACCATAAAAACACCTTTAAAAACTTATATAAACTTAAATAAAATATCTTGAAATAACGTAGAACTCTTGTGACTGCGTCTAGATTCAAAACAAAACTTCCTTAAAAACGCTTTATTCTGTCACCACGAGCATTTTTCAACGCCACAGAGATGATTTGCGGGGTTTTCAAGTTTTTCCAGTTAATAATGTATAAATCTTGTCACTGTCTAGATATCCATAACAAACTTATTTAAAAAACGCTTTATTTCCTCAGCACGACCATTTTCCAAGGCCACAGACATGATTTGCGGGTTTTCAAGTGTTTTTCCAGTTAATAATGTAGAAATATTGTCAATCTGCCTCTAGAACAATAAAATCACCTTTCAAAACTCATGTAAACTTAAATAAACCATCTTCAAATAGTAGAGGTGATGCCCAGAAGTGCTTGAGTATACAAGATTATATACGTGGACCTGTATTGGTGTTTTGCTTTCTTCGTACTAGTCTAGAGTCTTCGTACAAGTCTAGAGTCTTCGTACTAGTCTAGAGTCTTCGTAGTAGTGTAGAGTCTTCGTACTAGTCTAGAGGAGGGGAAGGTTTATTTACCAGCAATATTTAATGGTTGTATCCAGAAACGCTTTGCTCTCACCACGACCATTTTCAAAGCCCACTGATTCCTAAGTTAGGTTGAAGGGCGAAGGTTATTTACCAGCAATATTTAATGATTGTGTCCAGAAATACTTTGCTCTCTCACCACGACTATTTTTCAAGGCTACAGAGATTCTTTAGTTAGGTTTCAAGTGTTTCAAATGTTTCTCGCTGTTGATAATGTACATATCGTGTTACTTTGTCACTTGAAACGTATTAAAGACACCCTTAACCCGTTCAGTACTACGATGCATTTTTATATATACTTATTTTACTTACTATATGGGGATTTAATACAACTTCAGAAACTTATGTGGGGATGGAAAAAGTGAAGACTGGCTATTAATCTTCTGAACTCAATAAATACTTACTTTCTAATGTCAATAAAATCGTCCAACTATGTACACCCAAAACTCATGGTAAAAATGTATCCAGTACTGAAGGGTTAAAACATGTGTTACTTCAACAATCTACAACCGTCTGAAAAAATTGAAGGTGTAGTGCGCGGAAGTTATTCAAAATACAGTCTTTGCATATCAACAGAGCGGTGGAATTTTCAAGGCTATATGGATGATTCTCGTGACAGTCTGACGAGTGGCGAGAATTCTGCACCGTCAAACGAAAAAAAAAAAATGAAAAAAAAAGAAAGAAAAGACCTTGAGAGCAGACTAAAAATATTGGCGCACAAAGACTAAACACATTGGCGTTTAAAAATTGATGTCATTAAAGAAAATATTTACGTAAAAAAACAATGCATTACAAAACACTGCTCCTTATATGGCATAAACACGGTCAGAGAGAGAGAGAGAGAGAGAGAGAGAGAGAGAGAGAGAGAGAGAGAGAGAGAGAGAGAGAGAGAGAGAGAGAGAGAGAGACCGTGGTGGTGACGTAAGAAAAGGAAATGAGTAGCACAAACGGGTGACTCTGAATTGATAACAAAGGAAGAAGGAAAAGAACTGCAGCGAAGTGGGTGAAGGAGGAAGAATGAAGCAAGGAAAGCGAAGGTCCTGGGGGTAGTGTGTGGAGGACGAAGAGAGAGTGAGAGGGTCAAAGGGGAGGGTTTGTAAAGGGGGGGGGAGGGAGGAATCAGGAGAGATGTGGAAAGGGAGAGTGAGGAAAGATAACGGCAGAGAGAGAGAGAGAGAGAGAGAGAGAGAGAGAGAGAGAGAGAGATACCGGGCCTGCTGGCTTGTGTGAGCAACTGAATAACATTGGGGGCGTTCACACAGACACACACACACACACACACACACACACACACACACACACACACACACACACAGCCAACAAAAGCAGCGACAAAACATCAAATCATGAGAGAGAGAGAGAGAGAGAGAGAGAGAGAGAGAGAGAGAGAGAGAGAGCAGTTTTGCATCATATCCTTCCCAACCGCGCACGTATGTGTGTGTGTGTGTGTGTGTGTGTGTGTGTGTGTGTGTGTGTGTGTGTGTGTGTGTGTGTGTACAAAGACAAGATAAGATACGATTAGGTAAGTAGCGAGATAAACAAAATACAGAAGGAATATACTGGTAGCTGCAAGTGTGTGTGCTTGTGTGTGTGTTGTGTGTAATTCACCTCGGTCGCCTGCTGGTCACCCAGCAGGCATTACGGAACGAGCTCAGAGCTCATAGACCGATCTTCGAGTAGGATTGAGACCATATCACACAACACACACCGGTAAAGCGAGGCCACAACCCCTCGAGTTACATCCCGTACCTATTTACTGCTAGGTGAACAGGGGCCACACATTAAGAGGCTTGCCCATTTGCCTCGCCGCTTTCCGGGATTCGAACCCGGCCCTCTCGATTGTGAGTCGAGCGTGCTAACTACTACACTACGCGGTGTGTGTGTGTGTGTGTGTGTGTGTGTGTGTGTGTGTGTGTGTGTTAAGTACCAGGTGTGTCTCTGGTTAAATGAGGTGAATCTGACCCACACCTACTCTCACACACACACACACCACGTAGTGAAGTGGTTAGCACGTTCGATTCACAATCGAGAGGGCCGGGTTGAGTCCCGGTAAGCGGCAAGACAAATGGGCAAGCCTCTTAATGTGTGGCCCTTGTTCACCTAGCAGTAAATAGGTACGGGATGTAACTCAAGGGGTTGTAGCCTCGCTTTCCCGGTGTGTGTTGTGTGTTGATGTGGTCTCAGTCCTACCCGAAAATCGGTCTATGAGCTCTGACCTCGCTCCGTAACGGGGAAGACTGGCTGGGTGACCAGCAGACAACCGAGGTGAAACACACACACACACACACACACACACACACACACACACACACACACACACACACACATACACACAAACACACACACACACACACACACACACTTGAATCTCGGTCACGAAATGGCTTTAACACCTAAAATTATTACCTGAACGTGCACATTCAGTATACGTGTGTGTGTGTGTGTGTGTGTGTGTGTGTGTGTGTGTGTGTGTGAGCGCACGCAATACAACAAACATTGCCATTACACACAACTGAAGATAACAACGACAAGTACAACTACTACTATTACTACTACTACTACTACTACTACTATTGCAGCAGCAGCAGCAGCAGCAGCAGCAACAACAACAACAACAACAACAACAACAACAACAACAACAACAACAAGCTGAAGACGATAATGAAAAAGGTCATCATATTTCTCAATGTTGCTGATTCAAGTTTATTTCATTACATAGCGGCTGAACTGATGCGGGTGAGAGAACTACACGGAAAGATCACTGGAGCTATCATATTCTCTCTCTCTCTCTCTCTCTCTCTTCATACAGCTGGCGACACCTACTTTTTCCTATTTACTCATATGTGCAATAGCTACCATGTTATCAATGACTCTCCCCACAGCACTATATGCTATCTTGAGGTGAAGGTTAATAAGGACGATGCTCCTATTTTTTTCCTACTGCCATACTCACTGCTTGCAATTCTTCACCAAGGATATTAACTCGCTAAGGAGCTTTGTTGTATTTATGAAGGATGTGTAAGGAGATTGAGAGGTAAGTTTAATGTTACTGCGTGCTTTAATAGACTAGCGAAATCTGACACAAGACGGGTGAAATGAGCAAGTGAACGGAAATTACAAATGATAAACTCAATATAGTGGCGTTAGTTCATGTAAATGTCAATACTTGTAAATAAATAAAAAAAAAAATAAACTAATCCAGTAGTGTAAACAGAAGACCAAACACTAGAATAATTAAATAAACACAAAAACACATACTTCTACAAAACGGATGTCATACCAACCCATCACTACAGCAAGTCCCATGGCATTTCACTATCACGCACTGCAGACGTCCGTATTCACAAAAGACTTCCCCTCTCACTACGACAATTTCCCAAGGCCACAGAAATGATCAGCAGGATTTTCAAGGGTTTTTTTTTTCTCTTATGATAAACTAGAAATCTTGCCAATCCATCACCAGCAGAACCATAAAAAAAAAAAAACACTCTTCAAAACACGAGTATCTTCACCTGGAACCTTTGGAAAACAGTGATGGTGAGAATGCTGCGTTTCAGAATACGGGCCAGTCACACCACCGACCCAACATTTTCCACAGCTTACCTTGCGCCTGAACTCTTTGAGGTAGCCCGAGGAGGCGAGAGTCACACTTGAGCGGTACATTTTGACGGGAGGCGGGAAACACGTAGCAGAGATTAAGATGAAACGCCTTCTTAGTTGCTGCGAGGGGTGTAGTGCTTGTTCCTTCCTTTATTTAGCTGCTAATCCACGAGGGAGGTTGGTTGCGTTGATGAGAGGGGCCATCCACGTACAGGCAGTGTGTGGTCATGTGGGCGGCTGCCTCGTCAGTCACTCCCCCAACAGCTGATCAAGCGACGCCGATCAGATGAAAACAATATGATTACGAGATGAGGCCCACACGCGCTGCGCTGCGAATGTGTGGTGTTATAATAGCCAGCTGGGGAGTGTTGTGCTGGGATTGGTGAGCTTGATAGGAGGCGTTGCGGTGTGAGAGCTGCAAGTGTTGTGTTGTGAAGGCTGTATCGCTGTGCAGCAAGCAGACTTGCGTGCGCCGTGCAGACAGACACTCTTCCAGCAGCCTGAGTTGTAGCAGGTTTGGTACAGCAACAAAAGGTACTAGAACGCCGACTACAAGTGAGATGTAGCGCTGTGCAGGAAGCAGAAATCGTAGTGAAAAGTGCACCACACTAACACTCTTCCAGGAAAGTAGTTGTGCAGTGATGTAGCAGACTTTGCACAAGCGCCGCGGCCACAAAACACCACGACGCTACAAAGGGTGCGTGTGACGTGACGTCTTGCGACAAGCAGGAGCTATGGTGAACAATACAGCACATCAATACACGCTTCCTGAAGGCCGTGGTGCATCAAGACCCGACAAACACACATCACTAATGTTTCGTGCCTCATTCCGTAAACACATTTATCACGTCTCTTAAAAAGCAGCGCTCCACTCTGCAAGCGTGCTAAGGCGCGAGAAAAGCCGGGAAACACAACTTCTCAACACACGACGCACGTGGGAAAATATTCAAGCAACTCTTAATTTCCTGTCTGCCCGCAACTCCCGCAAAAGATGCCTGAGAAACTGAGGAAAGTCTGGGTGTAGCGGCTGTACTGGCGGGGTGCACCAGGGGCGGTCTAACACTTGTGTGACTGATTGGGGAGGAGGAGAGGGAGAGGGGGAGGGGGCTTGGGAGGGAAGCAAGGTTGGGGAAGCTGAAAAAGGTGGTATAGTGGCGGCAATTATAGCTGTAGTGGAAGTGAAAGAAGTTGGATTTGGGTTGGTTTGAAGTAGTAGTAGTAGTAGTAGTAGTAGTAGTAGTAGTAGTAGTAGTAGTAGTAGTAGTAGTAGTAGTAGTAGTAGTAGGTGCGGTGGTGACAGAAGGAAGGTTGAAAAGATGGCAATGGTAATAATAGCAGCAGCAACAACAGCAAAAAAAAAAAAAAAACAGTATTATTATTATTTTTATTATTATTATTATTAATAGTAGTAGTAGTAGTAGTAGTAGTAGTGTGCACTTCCACCACCACCTTTCTGGTAGTAGTAGTAGTAGTAGTAGTAGTAGTAGTAGTAGTAGTAGTAGTAGTAGTAGTAGTAGTAGTAGTAGTTGTAGTAGTAGTAGTAGTAGTAGTAGAAGAGTGCACCACCACTACCACCACCACCACCACCACCACCACCTCTGCTAACACCTGCCTTCCTTTTTACCTTCACTGGGCTCAATCAATATGTGAAATTATCATGATGGGGGTTGGCTACACAAGTGGTCAGTAACCCCTCCTTCTTCCTCATCACATGCACACACTCAAACCCTCACCCTCAACATTCTACTCATCTTTCCTGCTCATCTTTCCCATATTTCATCCACTAATGGCTTTATACTTTCACACATCCTCATATCCTACTTCTCTTTTCCTTCCCGACTGACACACAGCTAAATATAAAACAATCTGTACTCCTCTTCCTTGTACCCTGATTGTTTTTTGTCTCTGGGTTCTATTCTTATACCTCCTTTGTCTGGCATTCTCCCATAGGCAAGCTTACATCACTTCCTTCCTTCCCAAATGAAACTTCAAGTCTATTTCCTAATACATGTTTCCTTCCTTCCTTCTTGTCCTTTCTTTACTCACAGTTCAAGTGAAGTCTTGCTACCTGTGCATCTTTACTTGTAGAGAATTCAAGTGTGTTACCTGTTGGAGGATAAGGGTTAAGTCAGGTGTATTAGGTAAAAATATTCTGCACTGTTTTCACTATAATAACCAGTAGAAGGAGGTGTTGCTAGATTATAAAGATTCAAGCCTATTACCTCAGTGCATAATGTGGGAGGATAAAGGTTAGGTTAGGTGTGTTAGGTAATAGGTAATATTCTGCAATGTTTTCACTCTTAATATCCAGGTGAAGGTATTGCTAGATTATAGAGAATTCAAGCCTGTTACCTCAGTGTGTAATGTGGGATGGTACAGATTAGCTGAGGTTGGTTAGGTCAAAGTATTCTGCACTGTTTTCACTATCAATATCCAGAAGGTGAAGGTGTTGCTAGATTATGGAGAATTCAAGCCCATTACCTCAGTGCATTATGTGGGATGATGCACATTATGTTAGATGGGTTAGCTAAAATATTCTGCACTGTTTTCACTATTAATATCCAGAAGGTGAAGTTGTTGCTCGATCATCACTCAGGTAGCTTCACAGTCTTGCATCACCTACTCCAGTGACACGACAGATGTGGCAGGGCTGTGGTTTATGTACATACAAAAAAGCTTCTACTATAAATATCTGTCCACACTTGTACTATGACAGCCTACCCTTCACATGGTGCCAAACATCTATGCCCAAGTACATTATATAAGCTAGAGTACAGGGTTCTTAAAGTATATAGAAGCTGCTGTATTATATCCATTTGCCACCCCTGCATGAGTCATTCTGAGTCAGCAGTAGTTATAATCAAGCATTAAGACAGCTGTTCTTAAACACTGCAATATTCTCTGAGCAGTTTAATTGTTCAAATGTGACATGATTTGCTTTATCCAATCATCACTTAAGTACAACCATGGCATTAGATTTTCTTTTTCGCTTAGGAGGGAAAATCTGGCAAAGGGCAACAAAAAATTATTAAACAAAAAGGTCCCATTGGATGCCAGTCCCTAAGCAGGTCCAAGAGAGTTAGCCAAAAGAATGGGATAAATGTCTTGAAACCTTCCTCTTAAACACACAAGGTGTTTTTTTTCTTTTATTTATTTATTTATTAATTTATTTTTATTTATTTGTTTACTATTTCTTTTGAGAAAGAGAGAAAGAACATGAATTTCTATAAATCCAAGCAAAGGTTTTAATGTTATTTCAGATAAAAAAAAAATAATATTCTAGCTAGTAATCATCAATATTTCCTTTAACATCCTTACTTTCAATAGGGAGATTGGATGGCTACTATAAGAGACTAGGCACCTTGAGTTTCAGATACTACTATTTTTGCAATCATTAAAAAAAGGATAAAAAGAACAGTTCAAGCATTTTCTGAGGCTATTCCTACCAATTTGTCTTTCTTTTCTATGTGAGAGGAGAGACTTGGCCAAGGGGAACAGAAACGATTCAACAAAAAGGCCCACATATGCTAATGAACCACTACTACATACATGGTCTCTTATCTAGTGTTCAGCCTTGCCATGTCTTCCTTCATAGACACCCTGCTTTCTTTCACTCTCCCTTCAGTCTTCCTTCACAGCTCACCTCAAGCTTTCCTTCACTCTCCTTTCACAGCTTTCCTTCAGTCTTCCTCCACAGTTCACCTCCAGCTTTCCTTCACTCTCCCTTCACAGCTTTCCTTCAGTCTTCCTCCACAGTTCACCTCCAGCTTTCCTTCACTCTCCCTTCACAGCTTTCCTTCAGTCTTCCTCCACAGTTCACCTCAGTTTTCCTTCACTCTCCTTCACAGCTTTCCTTCAGTCTTCCTCCACAGTTCACCTCCAGCTTTCCTTCACTCTCCCTTCACAGCTTTCCTTCAGTCTTCCTTTACAGCTCACCTGCTTTCCTTCACTCTTCCTCCTGGTCTTCCTCCACTACCTCCACAACACTTCATACACAGCCCTCCTCTTTTCTTCTCACATGTCCACACCACCTAAATCTACACTCAGCTAATAACACACACACACACACACAGATCATAGAAGAGAAGATAGCTGAGAAAGTGGTGAAGGTTATTAAGTCAAATGAGACATTGGTGAGGGAAACTGTAGACAAAAAGAGATGTGTGGTGATATTTGGTGTGGAGGAGGATAAGACACCGAGTAAAATGGAGAGAGAGAAAAACATAAAAAAGGTGATAAATAATATCATTAATGTGGTGCGGAGGAGGAAAAGACCTAGTACAAGAAATAGAGGACTTCCATAGAATTGGAAAGTTCACAAGAGAAGGTATGAGGCCAATAAGAATCAAACTTAAGTCACAAAAGGATGTAGATGAATTGGTGGAGAAGTCATGGAGGCTAGCCCAGCAGGAAACAACAAGGAAGATTTGGTTGAGAAGAGATCTCGGTGAAAAGGAAAGAGAAATGTTAAATGAGTTGAGAAAGGAGGCTTTGAAAAAAATGAAGAGAGGACAGAAGAAGAGAAGAAAGAGTTTTTCTGGAGAATCTTGGATATGAGACTGAGGAAGTGGTTCATAACCCAGAAAAGTACAGCAAGAAAGGACTAAAGAAACTTACATATGAGCGAAATGTAATGTATTCCAACATAAATGGAGTGATATCGGGATTTTAGAACTCAACGATTACTTGAGGGACAAGAACCCAGATATTGTGGGTCTTACTGAAACAAAACTGAGAGAGGGAGAAGACCTGATGAAGGTTGGAGAAGGGAAATATAACGTTTGGAAAAGAAATAGAGTAGGTAAGATGGGAGGAGGAGTGATGTTGCTGGTTAAAAAAGATATAAAGGTGGATCAAGTGAAAAAAGGTATGGGAAAGGCAGAAGTGCTAAAGATCAGAGCAGAAACTAATGAAGGAAAAAAGAGGCACTACATAGTGGTGTACGTACCACCTAAGACAAATGCATGGTCAGTACAGGAATATGAAGAAATGATAAGTGATACAGGAACATGTCTGGAAGAAATGTTGGGTGGCTGTGAACGAACTATAATGATGGGAGATTTTAATTGTAAAGAGGTGTGTTGGGAGGACTGGTCAATGGAAGGATCAGAGACAACATGGGGAAATACACTATTGACACTGGCAATGGAAAATGTGTTAACTCAGTGGGTCAAAGAAGATACTAGGTTTGGAGGAGAGGGAGCATCGTCAAGACTGGACTTGGTCTTTAGTACAGAGCCAATGGTCATTGAGGAGATGAGGGTGGAGTGCCCTTTAGCAAAGAGTGATCATGCAGTTTTGGAGTTCAAGGTGATAGACGAAGAGAAATCTAGAAGAAATGAAGAATATAAAGTGGGAAGATGGAATTATGCCAAGACAGATTTTGGAAACCTAAAGAAATTCTTTCAAGAGACAAATTGGATGAAATTCAAGAGTGCTAAGGAGCAAATGAAAAGTGGAAGGAATTTATAAAAATATACAAAGAAGGTGAGAAAAATTTGTACCAATAAGACAACATAGAGAAGTTGGAAAGCAGGACTGGTTTAACGATAGATGTGAAAAGGCTAGAACAAGAAAAGAGGATGCATGGAAGAGGTGGAGAAGGAAAAGACGGATTAAGCAGTGGGAAAGTTACAAAAGAGCAAGAAATGAATATGTGTTGATTAGAAGAGAAGAAAGAAAGAAACAAGAAAAGGATATAATTGATAAATGTAAAGACCAACCAAGGCTTTTTTACAGACATGTGAACAACAACATCAAAAATAGAGAAAGTATTGAAAGTTTAGAAGTAAATGGAGTATACAGTGAAGATCCCAGGAAATGGCAGAGGCTATGAATGGATGCTTTCGGAAGGTATTCACAAAGGAGACTGCTTTTGACAAACCACTGGTAATGGAACAGAAAGGGATTATGAAGGAGTTTCAAGTAACGGTGGAGGAGATCAAGAACATGATGGGGAGTTTAGAAGTGAGAAAAGCTGTGGGACCTGATGGGGTATCAGGATGGATTTTAAGAGAATGCAGGAGCAATTGGCAGAAAAAGTTTGTGAAGTAATTGATGCCTCATTAAGGGAAGGCGTAGTGCCCCAAGACTGGAAAAGAGCTAACATTGTCCCAATCTATAAATCAGGTAACAAGAGAGACCCATTGAACTATAGACCAGTGTCACTTACAAGTGTGGTAGCTAAGATGTGTGAGAGGGTGGTGAAGACTAGATGGACAGACTTCTTGGAGAAAAATGACATACTTTGTGAGTGTCAATTTGGTTTTAGGAAAGGGCGTTCATGCACGACAAACCTGATATGTTACTATTCGAGGGTGATAGATGTAATACAGGAAAGAGATGGTTGGGCTGATGGAATATATCTGGATTTAAAAAAGGCCTTTGATAAGGTACCACACCAGAGACTGATCTGGAAACTTGAAATGGTAGGAGGAGTGCATGGCAGTTTACTAAAATGGATGGAAGACTTTTGGTAGGAAGAGAAATGAGAACAATAATTAAGGACAGACCATCAGAATGGGGATTGGTGGAGAGTGGAGTTCCACAGGGATCAGTGTTGGCACCAGTAATGTTCGCAGTCTACATAAATGACATGGTGGATGGGGTGTCCAGTTATGTGAGCCTATTTGCAGACGATGCAAAATTGTTACGAAAAGTGAGATGTGACAAAGATTGCGAACTACTCCAGGAAGACTTGGACAGAATATGGAAATGGAGCTGTACATGGCAAATGGAGTTCAACACGACAAAATGCAAGAAAATAGAGTTTGGCAAGAGTGAAAGAAGAATCAGGAGTATGTACAAGATAGGAAATGAAGACATAAAACCAGTCATGAAGAAAAAGACCTTGGGGTGACAATTACCAATGACCTATCGCCAGAGAGACATATAAACAAAATAATTGGAGAAGTATTGAACTTATTGAGGAACATAAGAGTGGCGTCCGTATATCTAGATGAAGAAATGATGAAGAAAATAATTACTGCAATGATAAGACCGAGGCTTGAATATGCAACAATACAGTGGGCTCCGAACTTAAAGAAACACATAAGGAAACTAGAGAAAGTACAGAGGGCTGCAACGAAAATGGTGCCTGACTTAAGAGATTTGACTTATGAAGACAGACTGAAAAGAATGCAACTTCCAACCCTGGAAAACAGAAGAGAAAGGGGAGACCTGATAGCAATATACAGAGTGATGATTGGCATGGAAAAATGGATAGGGAAGATCTGTGTATGTGGAATGGAAGAATGTCGAGAGGGCATGGGAAAAACTAAAATGGCCACTTATAGGAGAGATGTGAAAAATATAGCTTCCTCATAGAAGGGTGGAAGCATGGAATAGTTTAGACGTGGAAGTGGTCAACGCAAGGAATATTCATGATTTTAAGAAAAAGCTGGACATTAATAGATATGGAGACGGGACACACACACCCTAAAGCATCCTTATAACACACGAAACACCCTCAAAACATCCCCAAACATCTTTAACCCCCTGAGTACCATGATACGTTTCCATATTCATTCTAGTTACTATTTGGTGATTTTATACAGCTTCAGAAACTCATGTAGGGGATCAAAATAGTGAAGACTGTGACCATTAATCTTCTAACCTCCATAGACCCTTCCTAATGTCAATAAAATGGTCTAATCATACACAAATCTCAAAGTAAAAATGTGTCACAGTATTGAAGGGGGGTTAAAACACTCTAAAAACAACATTTAAACACTCTTAAAACTATCTTAAAATCTTCTCAACCACACCCTGTTCCATCCCACCCCATCCAATGCATGCAGGTATACATACATACATACATATATACAGGCATATGTACTACATGTATATATAAACAGCTGCAGTGGCCCTGAAATAACACCCCTCCCTCTGCCAGCAAGTGTGTGAAGAATGTCATTAAGCTTCATGTTCTCCCAGGCAAGTCAGTTCAGGGTGAGGTGAATAGCCTACGAATTTGAGATTATATTGATCGTAATGAACATATAGGTACACTGATTGCTTCCCCATTTTATTGTATTTTCCACCCTCATCTCCCTTCTTCATTCTGAGAGCAACACATATATGCTACACCACTTAGACCTGCAGGATTAATGTAAGATTTGCACTGAAAGCTTCCGAGAGTTATTTTCTTATGAGAACTGCTCATTTTTGGGAATTCTAAGTGCTGGATGTGATGTTAAATAGTGAATATACAGAAAAGAAATAGAAAATGGTCAAATGGTATCTAATATGTAGTGGTAAAAGGAAACTATTATTAACACACACACACACACACACACACACACACACACACACGGCCTGGTAGCTCAGTGGTTAGAGCGCTGGCTTCACAAGCCAGAGGACCGGGGTTCGATTCCCCGGCCGGGTGGAGATATTTGGGTGTGTCTCCTTTCACGTGTAGCCCCTGTTCACCTAGCAGTGAGTAGGTACGGGATGTAAATCGAGGAGTTGTGACCTTGTTATCCCAGTCTGTGGTGTGTGCCTGGTCTCAGGCCTATCTGAAGATCGGAAATAATGAGCTCTGAGCTCGTTCCGTAGGGTAACGTCTGGCTGTCTCATCAGAGACTGCAGCAGATCAAAATAGTGAATTACACACACACACACACACACACAGTTAAGGAATGTTCTATCAATCTAGCATTAAAAAGATAGAATATTTGTTTAATTTACATATAAATACAAATAAACTACAAACACACACACACACACACACACACACAAACTTTTCCTTATCTTCTTTACTTCCTTCCTTCCTCCTTCCCTCCCTACACAACACACACACACACACACACACACACACAAGATCGCATAGTAAAAAACTGAGGAAGGGAAGATGTCTGAGAGATGTTAAAAGATATAGTTTCCCACAACGATGTATTGAGACTTGGAACAGTTTGAGTGAAGAAGTGGTATCAGCAATGAATGTACATAGCTTTAAAGAAAAATTGGATGAGTGTATATATGGAGATGGGGCCACACAAGCATAAAGCCCAGGCCCTGTAAAACTACAACTAAGTAAATACAAACCCACAAACTTTTCCTTATCTTTACTTCCTTCACTTCTTCCTTCCTTCCTTCTTTCCTTTCTTCCTTCCTCCTTTCTCCTTCCCTCCCTCCACACACACACACACACACACACACACACACACACACACACACACACACAGCCAAAATATGGAGTCATGGAGTGGAATGGACTGGAGCATGAAGGTATGGCATGTCCCCTATAATTACAGTAACCAGCTCTAAATAGGCAACACCTGTGTTGGCCGGTGAATGGCAGGCCACGGGGAGCAGTCATTGCCTCGTGCCGCAGATAGGAATGACACCTGGCTCCTGTAGTGTTGGGGAGTGTTAGGGAGTGTCAGGTATAAATGCCGAACACTCTGGATGTCTTAAGGTGTCTTGTGAGATAAATAATGTTTTAAATGTCTTTTTCTGAACTAAAGCAAATGATAGAGAAAAGAAAAATCCACTGCACACTACCTGTTTTAGTGTTTTCTCCTTCTTATGATTTGATTTCTTTAATGAGAGTAATTTCAAGATACTTATTCTCACATTTAGCTGATCTTTTTGACATTTGTATGGACTGGCAGCTGATTGGGCCTTTTTTTCTCCTATTCATTTACGTTTCTTGCTCTATCTTGCTCTTCTTATGACTATATTATACATGGTCTAAATACCTTTTCTTCCTAAACTTAAATGAAAGAAAGAGAAAAAGTCCTTCATATTTAAATCCTTGGCTTGAAAATCTTGCACGTCCTAGATTATAAATGGTCCTAATGTCTTTTCTTGCACTAAAATGAAAGGGTATAAATATAAGTAAAATGAAATGGTATTAATAAGAACACTTGAAAATAACAAAAGCTACAAGAAGCCATCAGGCCTTCATGTGGCAGTCCCTTCATGAAACACACACCTATCTACGTATTTCCACCTTCTACTTCTTCACACAGCCTAACCTAACCTATCCTACCCTAACATAACCTATCTATTTCCTTCTTCACACAGCCTAACCTAACCTAACCGATCCTACCCTAACATAACCTATCTATTTCCTTCTTCACATAGCCTAACCTAATCTATCCTATCCTATCCTATCCTATACTGACCTAACCTAACCTAATCTAACCCAACTTAACCTAATCTATCCTAACCCAACCCAACCCAACCTAGTGGTAGGGTCACCCATTCGAGTTAACTTCTTTCATCTGTTCCTATCCAGTTCCTATCCTCTTCTTGCAATCCCAGTTAATTCATGTCACACTTAATCTACTATTTCTACCCATCAGCATCCATCTATTACTTTGTCTGAGCTTACTGACTCAACACCTAATTACTGACTCCTTTACAGTTATCTACTAGTCTATCTGTGCATGCTTTCCCTCCTCCTGTGGCCTCACTGCACAAGACTTCCTTCTTCCTCCCACCCTATTCTGTCCACCTCTTAAGAGTTAACCAGTACTCTCAATTATTCATTCCTTCCTCTGGTACACTCTGGAACTCCATATATCATCCTATGCATCATCCTATTACCTGAACTCATTTGGAAGGGAAATTTCAAGATACTTACCCCATTTTTGTAGCTAAGTAACTCAGACCTGCTTGGGGACTAGTATCTAAGTGGGGCTTTTTGTTTTGCCATTTTTGTTGCCCTTTGCCAGATTTGCCCCTCTCATATAAACAGAGAAGGAAAAATTAATCTACCAATCTTTGTACATCAATCTCACTAGGTTAGGTAAGGTTAGGTTAGGTAAGGTCAGATTAGGTAAGGTAAGGTAAGGTAAGGTTAGGTTAGGTTAGGTTAGGAAAGGAAAGGAAAGGAAAGGAAAGGAAAGGTAAGGTAAGGTAAGGTAAGGTAAGGTTAGGTTAGGTTAGGTTAGTTTAGGTTAGGTTTGGTAAGGTCAGACTAGGTAAGGTAAGGTAAGGTAAGGTTAGGTTAAGTTAGACATAGGTTTGACTAGGCCATTAGGAATCAAGGTAGGTACAGATCCTTATTAAAACACTAACCCCCTCCCCAAGGACTCCTCTCTTCTTCCTCCTCCTCCTCCTCTTCCCTTTGCATAACTGGGTGACAGCTTCCCTCTTCCTCTTCCTCCTCCTGCCACACATGTTTCAAAATTCAGTGGTAGTATAATTGACAACCTTCTCTAATACTAAAGAGAAATATTTCTGTTGGTTATGAGTTTTATTATAAATTATCCTTTTCTTAATTGCTGAGGGGTTATCAAAATTGTGTTTATAGGTGTGTGTATTGTTATTCTGTATATATCATCTACAGGTGCCTGAATGTATAGTGATAGTAACCTTATTTTTTTCCTATTTTAACCTGTGTGTGTGTGTGTGTTGTTATTCTATATGTATTATTTACAGGTGCCTGGATGTATAGTGACAGTAACCTTAATTTTTTTCCTATTTTAGTCCATGTATGTGTGTGTGTGTGTGTGTGTGTGTGTGTGTGTGTGTGTGTGTGTGTGTGTGTGTGTGTGTGTGTGTGTGTGTGTGTCCTCTCCTTCTCTCCCTACCCCCAAAATAAAAACATAAAAAAAAAAAAACAATAAAAACTGATAGGTGTTATTTTATCCAATTGTCAGGCTAACTTAACCCTTCATATCTCAGTGGCTTCTTGAAACACACCAAATTAACTTCTTTTTTTTCTAACTTCAAATTGTACAAAACTAAGATATGTACTTCCAGATGAGGAATTTTTGATGACACCCAACAAACAACTCAACTTCAAGACACTACCTTTGAAAACTAATTAAAAAAAAAAAGTTTGAATATACAACTACAGCATGACCGCTTTATTCAGGGTAAAAAAAAAAACAACTAACAACATTGAATATAACACTCCTAAGGTAATGGAAGCCAGATAAAGACATTCAAAGCACAATAAGAAAGACTCAAAACAGATAATGGTAGTGGAAGTGAAGTTAATCAGGTTGCATGACATTTCGGTACAAGATGCTGTTAGTACCTTACCTAATGAGTTCCTAGCACTAGTCTGACTCAATACACCACACCCTTATTCACGATTTTGTAAGATTATCTCCAAAACTCTCGTAAATATTGCTGGATATGGATTAAACAGGTAAAAATTAAGGTTTCTATGATTTGTGTATCCAGAAAGCTTAAAAACAATACATACTGAATAACACACAAGGTTCTATGCACTCGTAAATAATGTTGAATATGGGTAAAAAGGTAAAAAAAATTAAGGTATCTATCAATATACATCCAAAAACCTTAAAGGTAACACACACACACACACACACACACAAGGGTCTAACTTGTTGCACACACACATTACAACACAGCATTCACTTCAAAGCACAGTGCGGGGGAAGAAAGTAGCACACACAGCTCGTCTGTCATCTCGGTAATTCTGTCACTCACTCAGAATTATGTGGTCAGGCGGTGTTGATTCATCCTGGAGGGGAAAATCCTTACAGCGTCCACCACACGTCACTCCTCACCAGCCGCCTTGGGTCTACTACGGGTTGTCTTTGTGTCTTCCTTTGTGTTCTTTTGAGTTTCCGTTCCCACAAGAATGAAAACAAATGTCGTACTGCAAGGAGGATTATTGTACATCACACTATTTGTTTTCACTATTTATACTATAGATTGTATAATGTTGGATATCAAAACACATTGGTTAATTTTATGATTTGTTTCTATTATTTCAATCCACTTTGGGTCTCCTGGCTGTCTTTGTGTCTTCTTTTGTCTTTTTTTGAGCTTCCATTCTCGTATGAGAGAAATATCGTACTATAGGGATGATTGTTGTACCTCACACAATGCTTTCATTATTCACGCTATAGATTATATGATACTGTATATCAAAACACAATAGTGAAATTTATGATGACTGCGTTTTTCTCACTTTAATCACGAGTTCTTACATTATTTTCTTGCTTGATATTTTTTTTCTACATACGATGTGAAACAACTAACACACGAAAAAAGAAGAAAAAATGCCAACTATAATTAAGTACCTACATAAATATTACAGGTTTCTCTTGGGTGTTTCATTAAAGGCATTGTGCCCGGGCTGGTGGCGGCAAAACACTTACAATTGAGCGTTATTAAGGAATTATGGATAAATTTGCCATCAAATGTAGCAGTTACTAGCTAGTTTGCATCCGTGGGAAAGGAAAAGGCTGATACCTGTCCTGATACGCCTTGGCATTTGATAGTTTATCGTTTGCTTGCCACCGGATATCATTACACTTCAGATTAATGCCTTCTGTGTCGCACGTTTTCTGGTTAATCTTATCTTAGAGCACACTAAATAGTTGGCTACAATGATAAGTTCAGTTACAGCTGGGCACATCGCGGTTAAGGTACCTACATAGGCCACGGGCAGAGCGTTGTTGTATGTCAATATGGAGGTACGTTTACTGCTTAATAAAACGTATTCCTGACGAAACATATGCGTGCCTAAATGACAGCCATCCACCCTCTTTTAACTGATACACATTCTGATACTTTCTCTCCCACTGTCCATCATGTTATTCCTTCCAGCATCACTGTGTATACGATATTTCATTGTGTTACTGATTCAACGTTTTTCCTTTTCTTTTTGTCTTTCATCACATACATTACTCTTCTCAGGTTAATTTGACCTTTTTATGCTATTCATCATGTCATTCATTCCAGCGTGACTTGTGTATACGATATTTCATTGTGCTACTGATACAGCGTTTTTTTTTTCCTTTTCTTTTTGTCTTTCATCACATACATTACTCTTCTCAGGTTAATTTGACTTTTTTTTTTTCTGGATGATACCGTGACCTTCCTCTGTGACCCTAACTGTGACAGCCCCAGGACAGTGTGTTGAGTCTGCCAGGGTTACAGTGCACGCGAAATGACAAACACTTTGATAATTTGTATCTGAATTATTAATGACTATGAATGGCACACCAGTTACAGTGATCGTTTAATTTTTTTCCCCTCTTCTATTCCGATGTCTTGTTTTCCTCTTTATCATCCATTTCTCTCCATATAGTTACGTTTTGTCTCTCTCTTTTCTCTTCCGATGTTCTTGTTTTCCTCTTTATTATCCATTTGCCTTCATTTAGTTACGTTTTGTCTGTATACAGTGGCATAGCTAAGGGCGAGTGGAGGGGGCGGTGGTGGCGGTAGTGGTAATAGTAGTAGGAGTAGTAATAGTAGTGGTAGCAACAATAATAATAGTAGTGGTGGTGGTGGCGGTGGTGACAGATACACACACATATACACATACACACACGCACACTTGAAAACTCCAATATTAACACTCTCATAAAGGCGCCACATTTACCAAACCTTCACCACACCTGCACACATCTTGTAAAATGCTTCAAGACACTCCATATATTGCTTATATACTGTTGATTATTGCATTTCGCAGAGTGGATTGAGACACTACACTAATATTGTCCTGTTCTGACGCATAGTAAATATTACATAACTACTCTTTCTTTGAAGTTTTACGCATTTATAAATAAAAAAGCTAGTGTTTCAGGCCTTGTGATGTCATCAGTTGAATAAAAGTAATCATATAGGATCTATTATTATATTTTTTTTTCACAAGGATGGAAAGAGACAGACAGACACATTGGTTATGTTTGTTAATGGTTGTTATAGTAAGAACAAGCCATGGCGTGGTTAAGGCATTCCCGATCAAAATGTCATCAATGGTCGCGTTTCCAACAGTGAGGAACCACTAGGATTCACAATATTTTACACCTACTTATGTCATTACTAATACTATTAATATAATAAATGCAAGATAAGTTGTACTGCCTATATCCGTGCAGTACTAGCAATACCACTGTGATGGCAAACTTTCTTTTCAAATAATAAGCTAGTTAATAGGCAACTGTTGCTGTGCTGATCCAGGTAGATCCAGGCAGTGCCACCCACCCACGGTGACCCATCCCCCAACTGAGTTCAGTTCAGTTTAAACGAGTCTTTCGTGAGGGAAGGAGGTGCACTGGCCAGCAGTTGCTACTTTATCTAATCAAATGTTTCTGATTGAATTGATCCGGGATTTTAAGACTCATCAAGTGACATATCAACAAAGTTTCTACATCCAAAGGCTCTGGTTAAAGTGACAACGGGATTTCACGAGTGTTTTAAAGATTCTAGTGGCAGAATTAACAAGACTGTGCTGGTGTTTCCACGTCTCTAAATCGTCTTATTACCACCATGAAACAACCACAGTGGCTGGACTACGTTATCAAAGTGAGTGACACAGACATTACCGTGCCTCAGAGTTAGTCGAGGGATAACTCAGGATAAATCATTCAAATGCCTTCCGTGCCATTTTTTATGTCTGGGTGAGGAGGTTAAGTATTATCTTTCATCATTTGAATATTTTATTTGTTATTCATCTATTATATAGCTTTCTGTATTGATATTAAGCTGATTATTGATACAGAACGACTGAGGTGGCGGCCGGCTCATGCCTAATTATTGACATGACCTGCCATATCTCTCACTATATTAGGCCTGTCTTGCCTCAACATGAAGGAGAGAGACTAAGCTATCAAATTAGCTCTTCAGACACAGCCGCCATGGACAGTTTTGAATTTGGTGAAGATTTATGTGAAGTAGATACCTCAATTATCAGGCATTTCCTGCCTTATCTCATTATCATAGGCATACCTTGCCACAACATGCAGCCTCGTTGCTAAATTTCATATCAGCTATTGAGATACACCCGCCATAGACTGGTTTAAGTTTGATGAAGGTTTAAGTGAGGTGTAAGGGTGAGGGAGTCGATCATTCTACAGCCCCGCCTCCATCTTGGATATGCTTACCCCAACCTACCTGCCCAGCCATAATCCAGGACTATTTTCCTTAATTCCTGGTCAGTTTATTTGGGCTGAATAGTAAGATATAATGCTTTTTACAATTATTTCCTTAGGTTTAAAGTGTTTTCCGTAGGTGTGTGGGGCGCAGCATGTTATTTTGGGTGTAGTTTTTGTGTTAAATAAGGACGTTTTTTGGCGCCAAATTTTCAGGACCGTCAAGGGAAATTTTTTGTTTGAGCCAGTATCAGGTGGTTATTGTTTTCAAAAAATAGTAGACGTGTTTTAAAGTGTTTCGCTTTCATGGTCAATGGAATTAATGAAAAGTAGAATTAGTTTCTACCGGTGTTAATGTTCCAATAATATTTTTGTTGGCATCCCTGTGAATTATTTATTTCTATATCTACCTCACTCTAAAGTGTTGAAGAAGACTGTTCATATCTTTCATAGCGTGTTTCGTTCCTTTGAAGTGAGAATGGGCGGACATTTCATAGTTTTTTGAGGGAGGTCAAGGTTCCAATAATTTAATTATAGTTCTTTTGAAAAATCCTTAAGATTACTGGGGTTTGGAATCTCTTGATATTTTTGGTGTCAGTTAAA
>NC_059286.1:6538181-6595681 GCF_017591435.1 Portunus trituberculatus
TTGACTTACTCTATCGGACCTCGATGAGGACAGGCAACATAGTGGCTCGTTCTATTATTTTTTTTTTGTCATTGGCAAGTTGTACCTTCTTACATAAAAAAAAGTCAATAAATATACGAAATAGCCATTTTTATGAAGTAAAATGAATCTGAATCTGGATGTGGACGAAACCGACCCCTTCACAGTGTACTGTGGTGGCGGTGGTGTGATAACCCAGGCAAGGAATTGTTTGTGCTATAACCACGTGCACTGCTTTGTGACTAAACGAGGAGAGGTGACGGGGATCGGAGCATGGAGGAAGGAAGAAGGTATAGAGAGAGAGAGAGAGAGAGAGAGAGAGAGAGAGAGAGAGAGAGAGAGAAGGGTTGAAGCGGCAAGGAAGTAATTTTTGTTGTTGTTATTGTTGTCATTATTAATCCATTACACTTTGTATATGTGCTAATAACAAGGTGATGATGCCTGGCAGGGCAGGCAGAGAATAGGAAGCAAAGGAGTGAAAGAATCAGCATGTGGCACCACCAAAATCTGGATGGTGAGTACAATAAATATTATTAGTAGTACATCAAAAATAATAAATAGGAGGCAGGCAAAAGAATGAAAATTAGCAGGTGGCGCCCACTAAAAGTGGATGTCGAGTATAAATATTAGTAGTAAGTACTTTTAAAGTGTCTGTCCCCTAACTAAAGAAATTCACAAGTTTTATCACAAGTGGAAGTGCCTACTATTTATTATTAATCTTAGTTAGTGTCCTGCCAGCTTCGTTATTTACACTTATACAAAAGTTCGCCAGAATAATTGATTAATTAAGGAACTCAGAACAAAAGAAAAATTCCCTCTCTGCCACTTCAATCTCTTTTTCTTCTTTCCTTCATTTTTCTTTCTCCGTTTCCTTTTCTCCTCGTGGTGGTGGTTTTGTTTTGTTTGCGGTGCTTATCGTTAGTGAAAAAGAGACAAAATAATTATTTCTCCTAATAGTGTGTGGTGTGTTGGGCGAGTTGTTTGTTGTATGTAGTAAGTAAGTAGTTGGGGTCGGGGCTAGATATTATTATTAAGTACGTAAGGTAGGTAGGTAGTAGTAGGTAGGTGAATTCAGAACTGTCTCGCGTAACTTCTCTCTAGTTCCCTAATGCCTCACTAGTCAATAGCGCACCATACCTGCAGTTGTTCAACCACTCAAATATATAACGGATGACTTCTCTAAACACAATAGCGAATATGGCCTAAATCTATGTACTGCACCCCTAAAAGACACACGGTTTGCATTTCTTACGTGCCAGATTTAGAAACTGTCAAGTGCGAAGGCCTTAAGAGTAAAATCAGTTGAGTCGGTGTATATTTGATAACACAGTAAGTGCATGCTAGACATTACGGTCTGTTTGTTGTGTGCGCTCTTGATCACTTGTATGACTTTCCTCTTTTCCCAAATGTAAGAGGAAAAAAAATAAGACAAGAAGTAAAACAAAATATAATATAGTATAATATAGTATAGTATAGTATAAGACGTAATATCAATTAAATCATGCAAAATGTGGAAATTGTTTAGTCACTGCTCAACATTTTCTTTTACTCGTTTTTTTTTATGGATAACGTAAATAATTGTATCACTGGAGAGAGTTGCAGTGAAATATTTCCTATGCATTCATTGTCCATATATTCAGTAGCGACGTATGAATACCAAGAATCACAGTACATCATCCCAAAAAGGTGAGCGCAGAAATACTATAGAGGTAATAGGAGGAGGTAGAGGTGGTGGTGGTGGTGGTGATGAGGGTGCAGGAGGGAGTGGGAAGAGGTAGAGAGGAGTGGTTAGTGGAAGGGAGAGTAAAGGAGAGGTATCGGAAGTAGTAATGCTTGGTATGTGTGTGTGTGTGTGTGTGTGTGTGAGAGAGAGAGAGAGAGAGAGAGAGAGAGAGAGAGAGAGAGAGAGAGAGAGAGAGAGAGAGAGAGAGAGAGAGAGAGAGATGTGAAGTGTGGTGATGCCTTGAAGGGACGAGAAGGCCAGGAAAGGTGAGACGAGAGGGACGTACACTCGAGAAAACTTGAGAGCTGTGTGATGAAGTGATGTGTGGTGAGTTGTAGTAATGCTGTTCTCGTGGTAATGACATATAAGATGACTATTGTGGTGATCAATGCGTCCTCTTTACAACCATCACTATCACCATCACCATCACTAGCACCATCACCAGTCCCTCGATCTCTTCCTCCTCCATTCCAGTATATCTCTTCATCCACCATCACCACCTCCATTACCTCCTCCTCCTGCTCCTCCTTCACCTCCTTCTCCTCTAATTACTTTTAAGTTATATTATCTCACCCGATTCTCCTCTCTTAATTCGTTTTCCCATCTCTTCAACCACTTCCTCTTCCTCCTCCTCCTCCTGACTACTTTTTGACTATTGTTTCTGCCATATACTTCTTCCGATATATACCTCTCTCCTCTACTCTCCCTTCCACAATCCTCTACACCCAACACCCTCATCCCTCGCCCTCCAGCACCCTAGGGCCTAGTTCACCACCACCACCACCACCACCACCTTTACGTCCTCTTATTACTTCTAACTACTATTTCTGCGATTACCTTTTGGGATGCTGCACTGTGATTCTTGGTATTTTTACGTGGCTACTCAACCTATGAAGGAGCGTAGTAATAAGTTTCACCGCAACTCTCTCCAGTGACACAATTATTTAAGTTAGCCACAGAAAACAAGTAGAAGAAAATGTTGAGCAGTAACTAAATGATTTTCAAATTTTGCATTATCTAATTGCTATAATATATTGTATTTTCTTAAACTTTGTTATATTTTCCCTTTTTCTTACTACTGCAGAGGAAATCCATACCAGTTATCACGAACACTCCATACAGACCGAAATTTCTATCTTGTACCTGCTGTGTTATCAAATACACACTAACTCAACTATAACGCTACTCTTACTGCCTGCGTACTTGGACACTTGCTAATTCTGGTACGTGAGAAATGCAAGGCATTCGCCATTGTGTTGGAGAAGTGTGCCCTATTGTGTGTGTGAGTGGCTGAACAACGGTGAGTATGGGGCGCTACTGACAAGTGAAGCTTTAGGTAGCAAGAGAGGTCCGCGAGACAGGTTAAGTTTTTTTGTCACCTCGGTGAATCGGGTATTTTATTATTTTTCGCTTGCTGACGCGCAAATAATATACTTTGTGTAGTTGGAAAGAGCAGGCAAAAAAAAAAAAACTGCATAGTATATAATTATAAGTGATGTTGCCACTCTTTGGAACAGTTACGGTGATGACAGGAGTGGTGACAAGAACAAGAGCGGAAGAATTTGTATATATATATATATATATATATATATATATATATATATATATATATATATATATATATATATATATATATATATATAGCAAACCTTTTTCTTGAGGAAGCAAAGGACTTAATTTTTACTTGTGAAGAACTTGTGAAATCCTTTAGTTAGTACAGTAGGTTCAGACGAACCACATTTTAATGTGTGCCACCGGTTAATTCTCATACCCTTTCTTTGCCTTCTATTTATATGCTCTGCCTGCCCTACCAGACATGACCTCCTCATAAATAGGTTTACTTACCCTTTGCAGATGTACACAGTCTGCCACCCTTCAGTGTTGTGAATTGATAAAAACAACATAAATTCCTTCCTTGCCGTATCACCACCCTCTCTCTCTCTCTCTCTCTCTCTCTCTCTCTCTCTCTCTCTCTCTACTATATTCCTTTCACCCTGCTCACCCCCCCCACTGCCAACCCACCGACTTCTCCTACCTCAGTGGTCACTTTTGCTTCCTATGCACTAATCACAGTCCGTCTTGCATATCTTCATTCCAGAAGCAGTGCACGTGGTTATAGGATAGGCATTAGTAAAAAAAAAAAAAAAAAAAAATGGCGATATCAAAAGAAGGCCGTAACGATAACTCCTCCCAGTGAGGTCTATAATACCAGTGGTTCAGGGGGTGCTGTGAACTTCTCATTACTCACTGAACGTTTTTCTTTTTGTTTGCCACATCACAAAGCTTGCCATCTAGACAAATAACTTTCTTAATTCACATAGGCTACACATACAAAAAAAAAAAATAAATAAATAAATAAAAGTGCATCAACTACTCATGCATTCTTCATGCAAAATTAAATTTAATATTTGAAAAAAAAAAGATGACTTGTTTACCATCCTCATTTCTTCCAAACTGTTTGGGGACCGGCACCTCAGTGGTTGTTTTTAAATCCCAGTTTTTGTTCATGTTGGTCGTGTTTCCCTCTTGGAATAAAAAAGAAAAAATGCAAGGCATTCTTCATTGTGTTTACAGAAGCGTGTCGTGTGAGTTGCTGAACTGAACAACTGTGAGTATGGTGCGCTACTGATCAGTGAAGCATTAGGTAGCATGAGAGGAGTTTAGTCTGGACCGGACAGGTTAGTTTTACCCTGCCTGCCTGCCTGGTGGTGTGTTGTTGATCGTTCCTTCCTTTACATTGTCACCTCGGTGAATCGAGTGTTTTTCGCTTGGTGACGCGCAAATATACTTCGCGTAGCTGGAAAGGGCAGGCAAAACTGCATCCTAACTAATAGGTAATGTTGCCACTCTGAGGGACAGTTATGGTGATGAGAGGAGCGGTGACAAGAGTGGTTGGTTACTTATCTCTTCACTGGTGTCACCGGGTGTCACCGAGTTGTTGAGGCCACAGTTTTGGTCGCAACATAATGAAACTCCCACAGCATGTGTATTACGCCTATTCCAGCATCATATCCAAAAGTCAGCTTAAAATTTCCAATAGTTTGGGCTCAGTGAGCGTTGCACAAAAGTGAGCAGTGTGGAAACACACACTAAAGTGACTCATTATAAAGTTACTGTATTATGTTGTTATTTTGTGTGTATTTTGGCTATATTGAAAGTAAGGATACCGTTAGAAAGCTCTCGGCAAACTCTATCGCTGATAAAAATTTCACGTATCTACCATTAATGGTATGGAAATAAAAGCCCGATAATGAGTAGGGTAAAACTAAGACGTCTGAAAACACGACCTAAGAAGCGTTTACTGTCGGTGGTGAGTGAGCTATATTTACTTACATAATTACCATATGAGCCGCGGACTTCACTTTCGTTACGCGCCACCCTCGGTCTGGGAACACAATTTGCTCACCTTTTCATTTCCCGTCCCAGTGGTGAGGAAAAGTGCTCACCCGTGCCTAGAGTGAGATTTGGTGGAAATCCTTTGCCTCCTCATGAAAGAAAGGTTTGCTGTTTGCACATATACAAAGTCTGCCGCCCTTCCGTGAACTTCTTTTCTGACAGCGTAATTTTATTCTACCCTTTATCGGGCTCTCATTTCCATACCACTAATACTAAGCACGTGAAATTTTTATCAGCGATAGAGCTTGCAGAGAGCTTTCTTTCTAACGGTATGCTTACTTTCAGTTCAGCCAAAACACACACAAAAAAATGCAGTAAAGTTATAATGATTCTCTTAACCCTTTTAATACCGAGACCCATTTTTACCATGGTTTTGGGTGTGAATAAACGATTTTATGTGCTTTAGGAAGGGTCTTTGGAGGTCAAAAGATTAATGGCCAAAATCTTAAGTCTTTACTATTTCTATGTCAACACAAGTTTCTTAAGCTGTATAAAATCGCTATATAGTAACCACAATGAATATGAAAACGCGTCATGGTACTGAAGTTTATCGGTGTATTTTCACACTGCTCACTTTGAGTCCAACGCTCACTGACCCCAAACTATTGGGAATTTTGAGATGACTTTTGGATATGATGCTGGAATCGGCGTAATACACATGCTGTGGGAGTTTCATTAAGCTGGGACCAAAACTGTGGCCTCAACAACTCGGTGACACCAGTGAAGAGACCAGTAACCAACCATTCTTGTCACCACTCTGTCATCACCATAACTGTCCCTCCGAGTGGCAGCATCACTTATTCTATGCAGTTTTGCCTGTTTTTTCCAACTACGCAAGTATATTTGTGAGTCACCAACCGAAATACCTGATTCACTGAGGTGACAAAATAAGGGACAACAACACCAGCCAAGGTAAAAAAAACTAACATGTCTCGCGGGCCGGTCTAAACTACTCTCAATTGGTACCTAAAGCTTCACTGGTCAGTAGCGCGCTATACTCCCCGTTGTTCAAACACACACACACACACACACACACACACACACACACACACACTTCTCTAACACAATAGCGAATGCCTTGTATTTCTCACGTGCCAGAATTAGCAAGTGTCCAAGTACGCAGGCAGTAAGAGTAGCGTTATAGTTGAGTTAGTGTGTATCTGATAACACAGCAGGTACAAGCTAGAAATTACGGTCTGTGTGGAGTGCTCGTGATAACTCGTTGTAAGAAAAGGATGATGTTGTTGTTGTTGTTTGACTTTTACCAGCACGATGGCTGGATGGGCTTGTAGGAGCCTTACTAGAGTTGGGTCTTGAAACCCAGGCCTTTGTGTATGTTGCTGGTGATTGCGTCGACTGTGTGTGTGTGTGTGTGTGTGTGTGTGTGGTGTGAGAAGGAATATATAACAAGAAATATAAGATGATACAATATATATATATATATATATATATATATATATATATATATATATATATATATATATATATATATATATATATATATATATATATATATATATATATATATATATATATATATATATTAAAGCTAGCAATTAGATGATGCAAAAATTTGAAAACTTTAGTTACTGCTCAAACATTTTCTTCTACTTGTTTTTAATGGGTGACGTTTGTAATTGTGTCACTAGAATTCCAGTGAAACATTTACTGTGCATTCATTCTCCATATGTTCAGTAGCAACGTATAAATACCCAAAATATCCCAAAAAGGTAATTGCAGAAATACTAGTTAGTAGAGGTAATAGGAGGAGGTAGAGGATGGTGTTGGAGGAAGTGAGGAAGAGAGAGAGGGGGAGAGGATAGTGGAAAAGAGAAGACAGGAGAGAGGTTTTGGAAGAAGTAATGACAAACAATAGTAAAAAATTATTGGGATTAAGAAAGAAAGAGGAGGAAGGGGAGGAGTAGAATAAAAATGGAAATGAATCCATTAGGTGCCGCAACAGCTTCGGTCATATGTCACCGCTAGGGTTGACGGTTGAACACATCATCTCCCACCGGGCAATGAGGTTTGGCAAGGATTCGACCACGAGCCCCCTTAACCAACTCCGCCATCAATTCCTCTAAGGGGAGGAGGAGGAGGAGGAGGAGGAGGAGGAGGAGGAGGAGGAGGAGGAGGAGGAGGAGGAGGAGGAGGAGGAGGAGGAAGTGGCATGAATAGGGGGAAGAGGAAGAGAGGAGAATCGGAAGAAATGATATAACTTATATACTATTCAAAAAGCAATTGGAGAAGGAACAGGAGGTGGTGCAGGAGGAAAACGAGGAAGAAGGGGAGCAGGAGGTGATGGAGGTGGTGGTGATCGTGATGGTGAATAAAGATATATTTGATGGGACGTAGAAGAGAGGGGCTTGTGATGGTGGTAGTAAAGGAGACGCATTGATCACCACAAGTCATCACATTACAACCATTACCACGAGGACAACATCATTACAACTCACTACACAACACTTCACCACTTCATCACACCTCTCTCAAGTTATTTCAAGTCTTCCTCTCGTTTCAACTTTCTCTGGCCTTCTCGTCGCTTCAAGGCATCACCACCGTAACTCTCCAGCGACAAAATTATTTAAGTTGTCCATAAAGAACAAGTAGCAGAAAATGTTGAGCAGTAACAAAACAGTTTTCAAATTTTGCAGCATAAGATTGATTTTGTTACGTTGTTATAGCATTGCATTTTGTTTTATTTATTTTTTGTTATTGTCTTTTTTCTCTTACTATTGGGAAAAGAGGAATGTCTAACGAGTTATAACGAGCACACCACACAGACCGTAATTTCTAGCTTGTACCTGCTGTGTTATCAGATACACACTAACTCAACTATAACGCTACTCTTACAGCCTGCGTACTTGGACACTTGCTAATTCTGGTACGTGAGAAATGCAAGGCATTCACCATTGTGTTAGAGAAGTGTGCCCTAATGTGTGTTAGTGGCTGAACAACGGTGCGTATGGCGCGCTACTGACCAATGAAGCCTTAGGTAGCAATGAGAGGAGTTTTAAACCGGACCGGACAGGTTAGTTTTACCCTGCCTGGTGGTGGTGTTGTTTGTTTGTCGTTCTTGCATTGTCACCTCGATGAATCGGGTGTTTCGCTTGGTGACGCAAAAATATACTTAGCGTAGTTGGGAAAAACAGGCAAAACTGCATAGTATAAGCGATGTTGCGCCACTGCGGGACAGTTATGGTTGGTGATGACAGGAGTGGTGACAAGAATGGTTACTTGTCTCTTCACTGGTGTCACCGGGTGTCACCGAGTTGTTGAGGCCACAGTTTTGGTCGCAGCATAATGAAAGTCCCACAGCATATGTATTACGCCTATTCCAGCATCATATAAAAAAATCAGCTCAAAATTCCCAATAGTTTGGGCTCAGTGCATGAGCGTTGGACCAAAGTGAGGAGTGTGAAAACACCCTTCAGAGAATCTTTATAAATTACTTTACTATAATATTTTTGTTATATTGTGTGTCTTTTGGCTAAATTGAAAGTAAGCATAGCGTTAGAAAGCTCTCGGCAAACTCTATCACTGATAAAAGTTTCACGTATCTACTATTAATGGTATGGAAATAAGAGCCCGATAAAAAGTAGGGAAAAAATAAGACGTCTGAAATCACGACCTAAGAAGCGTTTACTGTCGGTGGTGTGTGAGGTTTATTTACTTTCTAGAGTATGGGAACCGCGGACTTCACTTTTGTGCGCGCCACCCTCGGTCTGGGAACACAATTTGCTCACCTTTTTTTTCATTTCCCGTCCCAGTGGTGAGGAAAAGTGCTCACCCGTGCCTAGAGTGAGATTTGGTGGAAGTCTTTTGCCTCATAAAAAAGTTTGCTGTTCTCACATATACAAAGTCTGCCTGCCACCCTTCATACAATGTAAGTAAGTTTTCAGACCGCTTAATTTTACTCTATCTACCCTTTATCGGGCTCTCAATTCCGTACCATTACGTGAATTTTTTTTTATCAGCGATAGAGCTTCCCGACAACTTTCTAACGGTATGCTTACTTTAAATTTAGCCAAAACACACAAAAAAAGAATGCAATAAAGTTATAATGATTCTCTTCACCTCTTCGATACCGAGACCAATTTTTTACCACGATTTTGGATGTGAATAGACGATTTTGCGTGCAATAGGTAGGGTCTATGGAGGTCAAAAGATTAATGGCCAAAGTCTTTACCATTTCTATCCCAACACAAGTTTCTTAAGCTGTATAAAATCGCTAGATAGTAAACACAATGAAGTACAATGGTACTGAAGGGGTTTTCACACACATTGCTCACTTTGGTTCAAGGCTCACTGAGCCCAAACTATTGGGAATTTTGAGCTGATTTTTGGATATGATGCTGGAATAGGCGTATGCTAGCAAGCGATTTGCTACGGTATTTGCATGTAACTTGTTGGTCTTATCATTTTTTATTATATTGATCTGTGAAAAAATCCTTTCCTCACATGCAGAAGAATGTGGCAAAGCTAGTAAACCACACACATTAATCCAGACACAAGACCAAACTTTGCTCTGTTGTTTCCATCTTTGACTGAGTGTAAATCATTCCAGAAAGTGGTTGCAGATTGATTTAGGCACTTCAGTGAATCTTTAGCAAGAGAAGATCGTTCCATTGTTCTTGTAAGATGTCTAGATCTTTCTCATTTACCAGAGTTGGGAAATGAATTGCAAGTTTTGTTAGGGATTGCAGGCTCCGTGTATTTGAGAGAGCTTCTGTTGGGTTCATAGCTTTCAACATTGCAATAATACTATCCTTTGCAAATGGAAATCTCTTTTTTATCTGCAGACATAACTCTACTAGGAACTGTTTGCAGTGAACTCGAAACAGTCTTTCTTTATCCTGAAGAGCTTCTAACTCCAGCAGTCCCTCACATCTGCCACCTAGACTAAGATCTTCCAGTCTCTTGTGCAAAGATTCATCACTTGGGTCAATGAGAGCTAGCTGATGAGACTGGATTACTTCAGGTTTTAGGAAGAGACCAAGAATGCTGCGATAATTATCTGAAATGGTTGAGTGCAAGGTTCCAAGTCTGAAGTGCTGAGACTGAAATTCAATATTCATCATGTCAACCTTACCCAAAATGTAGTTTATGAATAGCAGCATGTGTTTCGTTCCACGAGTCGTCATCATTTTATGTATCTGTGAAGCTCCATCAACTTTGTCGGTCCTTGATTCGCTTTGAAAGAATAGCTTTAGGGCATCCCATTGCTCCAAGACTCTAGAAACTACTTTTCCTCTAGATAGCCACCTTGTCTGTGCTAACTTCAGCATCTTATGACTTGGCATATCAAGTACTTCTTGAATTAACCGAAAATCATGATTTCGCTTGCTGCTTCGCGCAAAGTAGCAACATATATCCTTCAAGAAGGATTCTAGCCATGATGGTAACCGACTACTTGCATGGCTGGCACATAATGCAAATGAGTGACAGATACAACCTAAGACAAAAACATGTGGAAGATCCTTCTTTAGAAGTGCTTGGAAACCATTGTTCGCCCCAGCATGGTAGAACAATTATCACTTGCAAATCCTATTATATTGCTCAATGGAATTCCTGCTGAGCTAAAAACCTCTTTCACTGCACTGTACAGTCCATTTGCTGTACCATCATTTACCTCAACAATATCTAAAAGGGCGTCTGTTACTTTTGACCTCTTTCTATCATAAAATCTTACCACCAGTGCCAGGATCTGTGAGACAGATGCGTCAGTGCTCTCGTCAATTATTAATGAGAATTTGTTCTCCTTACATATGTTAACTATTTTCTGACGCTCTTCCCAAGCAATGCCATGTTGCAGTAAATATGATGCTTTAGTTTTTTTCAGTGAAATATCCTTAGCAATGTCACTGTCTGCAAAAGCTTTTTTCAAGACATTCACTAAATGGTCTGCTTGGAGAAATGGCATGTTATGCTCTGCCATAAATCCTGAAATAATTAATTCAGCTTTTGCTACCTTTTCTTGATGACTTAGTCCTGGTACTTTTTTGAAGTGCTGTTGAATGTTTACCTGAGCCTTTTTTACTTTTAAGTTCTTGACATGATTAATTGAAGCCTTGTGTGCCATAAGAGAGGACTTGTTACAATTCTTTAGTTTGCAGTCACATACACTACACAGCGCTGAGTATTTATCTGCAGAATCTGGTTGCAACCACTCCTTCAGTTCCTCGTCCTCCAGCCATTCCTTCTTAAATGTTTGCTGGTACCACACTTTCTTCTTTTTCTTTGGTGGGGTGACGCTGCCACTACACCCCTCCTCTCCTGAACCACTCATTGTAGAGTGAAGGGGAAATGATATTATCCAGGAGCAACGCGAATTCAACAGCGCTGGCCGCTGAGGGTACAAGAATACTGAGTGACTCAGAGTGAGGATTCCTCACTCTGAGTCACTCAGTAGGTTTGCGACATTCGCTTCAGCCCATAACGTACATGCAGTAATGCGTTAGTGGTGTCTGCTTGCATTTTATTTCTTAATTTGGTCTTTATTATGTTCATTTGGCTGAAAACCCTCTCAATTTCTGCATTTGAATGTGGCAAACTTAGCACTGTTAGCGCAATAGATGAGAGCTCATGATAAGGGTTATTGTCTGAAGCGTCTTTGTACCTGTTAACCTCAGCCCAAAATTTTACAGTGTCTTTTGTTTCAAGCCATTTTACTAGGGTTATATTTGACCACTGAAGCTCAATTTTTGTTATATCCTCTGCACTAACATTTAATAGTTCCAAGAGAGGGGCAATGGAGTTCTTTACCACACGGAGTGTGTTTCCAACACTGAATAGTGACATGGTTCTCAATACGCGCACGTTGTCTGGAAGCCTATGGCGAAGTTCTGTGATTAGAGTCAAAAGGAAATGTTTGCATCTTTCCTGTAGATTCCCCTCTAAATTCGCAGATTCATGCTTGGGCAGGTCTGATAACAGTTTCTCAGTTTCGTATCCAAGATTCACCTTGGGGGCCACATACTCTTCCAGGTTGCATGTGAAGGGATCTATGCGATGCTGGTTGCTTGGCAATATGACTCTATTTACTAGACTTTCAATCAGCAATGTCAAATCATCTAACAATTTTGAGGGGTCACGGATGTTAGATTCAAATACCTTGTTCACCCTCTGTACCTCACTTAAGACAGACTTCAGAAAAATCATGTAAGCATGGCTGAATTCATCACTGTACATGGCATGCAACATTTCTGATGTGTAGCAGTTTTCTGACGCTTTTGTCAGACTGAAATGAGTTTTCAGCTCCAACCACTGGTCACATATTCTTTGCACTGCAGAAGCAATAGATAGCCAACGGGTGTGGCAGGCTTGTACAATTTTAAGAGGCTCATGTCCATCATTTATCAGTTTGAATAAGTCCTTATATGCCATTTGTCTTGTGGACGATCTGGCAAACCAGTTATAAGTCTCACTCACGAGAAATTCTAGATTCCTTGGCAAGGTTACAGAACTTGCGTGTGACACAGCTAACTGGACTGAATGACATATACAGCGAATATGCACTAAAGAAGGAACTTCTTCTTTTAGTTGCTTATAAACACCATTGTTAATACCAACCATCACACTAGCGTTGTCAGTTCCAATTCCAATCATGTTCTGTATGTTCAGTCCATATGCATGTAGAGATGTCTTCAGAGCATCAACGATGCCCCTTGCATCACATTCTTGTACTCGTAGTGGTGCGAGATGCAAGAAAGTAAAACTAGTGTCTGTGAATGTTCACTGAAGTAATTTATTGCTAATCCCAGGTATTTATTAACAGCAATATCTGTGGATTCATCCAGTAAAATACTGTACTTCCTGTCACCTATGTCCTCTTTCAACTTAGTAACAAAGTGGGGCATCAGAACGTGTTTGATTATTGCAGTGCATTTAGTTCTGTGCATTGCAACTTCTGATGACGTTTTATCACTGAAACACTTTTTCACTACATCTACTAGGTGATCACATGAACTAATGGCACAGTGTTTGGCAACGAAAAGTGCTAAATGAGCTTCAGCTCGAGCCACATCACGAGACTTAGTAACCTTGGTAAAACTTATTTTTGCTTGTCGGGAAGAAGAAAAGGGTGCACTGTTCACTTGGTGTTTCTTGCTCTTTGCGTGATCCTTTATGTCATAATATTTTGCTCTGAAAGTTGATTTACAATATTTGCAAAGAACACTTTTTTCGTCGTTAGGAACTTCTGCGATCCAGTCCTTGCATATATCATCTTGCAGCCACTGTTTTCTAAACTTCTGTGTGTATGTTCGCTGCTTAATTTCCTTAGCCATGTTTCCCTGTAAAAAAAAAAATAATAATAATGATCTTCCCTTGGTACTGTGATAGCGACGTTTGGGCAGGGTAATGCACACTGAACGGCAAACGCACCGTTACGCACGTGAGTCAAACAGTCACTGGTACGTAGGTACTGGGCTGTGATAGCGACGGTTGGGCAGGGTAATGCACACTGAACGGCAAACGCACCGTTACACACGTGAGTCAAACAGTCACTGGTGTGATACCGTACTGGGACGGCGCGGCGACAGAATCATGACAGGAAGGATACTTGTCAGACGAACTGTTGTTGGTTACGAGTTACGACTTCGCCCAACCCTTCCCTCGGCTCCCCACCTTCTGCTATCAACTATCACCACCGCCACAATTTCCCAATACTCATAATATAAAACATTTCTAACGATAATTTATTCCATAACCTAGTAATTTATATAAACAATGTTCTATTCACACGAAAATTTCTTTATCGCAGAAAATCGGCTAAAAAATGGCTAACTTTGGGAGGGCTTCGGCTGCTTTTTCCGGCTATCGGCTAAAAACATTTTTTTCTGGCTAGAATCCGCTAAATCCGGCTAAATCTAGCCGAAAAACGGCTAATCTGGCAACACTGACTCAGTAGCGCGCCATACACACCGTTGTTCAAACACACACACACACACACACACACACACATTAGGGCACACTTCTCTAACACAATGGCGAATGCCTTGCATTTCTCACGTGCCAGAATTAGCAAGTGTCCAAGTACGCAGGCAGTAAGAGTAGCGTTATAGTTAGTTGAGTTAGTGTGTATTTGATATCACAGCATGTATGTACAAGCTAAAAATTTTGGTCTGTGTGGTGTGCTCGTGATAACTCGTTTGACTTTCATCTTTTCCCAATAGTAAGAAAAACAAGACAATAACAACAAAATAAAGCAAAATGCAATATTATAACACCGTAAAATAAGTAATATCAATCTCATACGGCAAATTTTGAAAACTGTTCAGTTACTGCTCGACATTTTCTTTTATTTTTTTTTATGGCCAACTTAAATAATTTTGTCGCTGGAGAGTTACAGCAAAACATTTACTATGCATTCATTCTCCACATATCCAACAGTGACGCATAAATACCAAGAATCACAGTACAACATCCCAAAAGGTAATCGCAGAAATACTATATAGAGGTAATAGGAGGACGTAGAAGTGGTGGTGGTGGTGGTGGTTGTACGTGGTGGTGGAGTGGGAAAAGCGATTAGGAAGGAGAGAATACTGAAAGGGAAAGTAGAGGACAGGTATTGTAAAGAGTAATGGCAGAAACAATAGCCAAAAAGTGATTAGAGGAGGAGGAGGAGAGGAGGAGGAGGAGGAGGAGGAGGAGGTGGTGGTGGTGGTGGTGGTGATGGTGGTGGTGGTGATGGAAGAAGTGGAAGAACGAGAAGAGGAAGAGGAGAATAGTAAAAAATAATACAACTTTTATACTATTCAAAAAGTATTTGGAGGAGGAGGAGGAGAAGGAGGTGAAAGAGGAGAAAAAAGAAGAGAAAGGGTAAGTGGTGATGGAAATGGTGATGGCGGTTATGGTGAATGAAGAGATATTGGAAGGGAGGAGGAAGAGAGGTGATGGTGATGGTGATGGTGGTGGTAAAGGGGACACATTGATCACCATATTAGTCACTACCACGAAAACAACATCACTACAACTCACCACACATCACTTCATCACTTCATCACACCTCTCTCAAGTTTTCTCAAGTGTCCCTCTCGTCTCAACTTTCTCTGGCCTTGTCTCTTTAGGGCATCACCACACTTCATCACACAGCACCTCACCACCGCATCACCTCTCTCTCTCTCTCTCTCTCTCTCTCTCTCTCTCTCTGATTTGCATTTTCAGACATTCGATATATCTCTGCCTATCAATCTTATCCACTCATATTCATCCACCTATCCACTGACCTGATAACTGCATTAATTACTCCTGATAGCTTCTTACATCCTTAATCATGTCAACACTGCCATCCTTATTCCTTTACATAGCTTCCTATATCCCCATTAGTCTAAACACTACCATTGCTTTGTACGTGTGTTTCTAAGGGATATCATTAGTCTTACAAATTCTGGAGGAACACTGTTGAGAACCCCGCTAATCATCTCTGTGGCCTTTGAAAATAGTCGTGGTGAGAGAGCATAGCGTTTCTGAATAAGAAGTCACGTTTAACAGACCACAGGAACTTGAAAGACACACCTCGCATAGTTAAACAGTGTCACCCGTAAGTCTGCACACATTAGTAATACATTCTTATTATTGTGTTTTTGTTTGTGGATTGAATGTATGTTTGTCAAAAGTGAATGAATTGTCTTGGTGATATTAATATGATGAGTAATCAATTAAAACTACAGGTAGATGTTATTGAATGAAAAATATTAAAAGGGTGAATATTTTATGATTTTTGGGCCACACTGTTGAATGAGGAGGAAGAGGAAGAGGTGGAGCGAGTCAATAGAATGTTCGGTATTGTATATAAGCCACGTTCTTCTTGGGATAATGTACACGTTACAATAATACGACAAGAAGTAGATTAGTCAGGTTAAGCTACAGCTCATGCACGGTCATCACTGCCTAGCTGTGCCCAGACACCCTCACTCCTCACATGTCACTCCTCACTCGTCCTCTCAACACTGCTATCCTTACTATTAGCTTGCTGGAACATCACACCTCTCAATTAGTCAGGTTATACTACAGCTCACGGTCATCATTCCCTTGCTATACCCGGACATCCTCACTCCTCATTCGTCACTCGTTCTCTCAACACTGCTATAGCCTTTCTCTTTCTTAGCTTTCTACAGCACCACACGTCTCACCAATGTAAACCTTACTGATTCATGTAGCTTCTTTCATCCTCAGTCCCCTCAATACTTCTATAGCCTTATTCTTATAGCTTTCTACATTACTATTCGTCTTCACCCATTTCAATACTGGCACGCGTTCTTACCTAAGTTTTGGGTATGGTTAATCGATTTTATTAACATTAGTAAGAGTCTATGAGGATCAGAAGATTAATGGCCAGAGTCTTCACTATTTTAATCCCTACACAAGTTTCTGAAGCTGTATGAAATCATCAAATAGTAAGCAGAATAAATATGAAAAATGTGCCATGGTGCTGAAGGGATGAACAATGAATGCCTCCCTTACTCAACTTTATGTAGCTTCTTTCATCCTCAGTCCCCTCAACACTGCTAACCTTACTCATACTCTTGAATCTTCAGAATTTTCTACCATCTGGCTAAGACTTCAATGTCACTCTCTAACTAAATTCATCTGTGCTGTATACCTCTCACCTAATTCCTCTGACTATGTAAAATTCTTTGACTATTTGACTTCCAAGGTGGAGCACATCTTATCTCACTTTCCTTTTGCTGAGATCTCCATTTTAGGGGATTTCAATGTTCACCACCAGCTTTGGCTTTCATCTTCTTTCACTGACCAACCTGGTGAACAAACCTTCAACTTTGCTATCCTTCATGACCTAGAGCAGCTAGTGAAGTTCCCTACCCGTATTCCTGACCGCCTTGGAGACACGCCCAACATTCTTGATCTTTTCCTAACCTCCAACCCTTCTGCTTACTCTGTTAAACTTTCCTCTCCGTTGGGCTCCTCCGACCACAATCTAATTTCCGTTACCAGTTCTATCACTCCAGTGCAGCCTCAGGACCCGCCTAAGCGGAGGTGCTTCTGGCATTTTAACTCTGCTAAGTGGGAGGAACTAAGGCAGTACTATTCTGATTTCCTTGGGATGATTATTGTTTTCATGTCAGAGATCCTTCTCTTTGTGCCGAGCGCATAACAGAGGTGATTATCTCTGGCATGGAGCTATACATTCCTCATACTTTCTCTAACCCTAAAGCTAAAAAGCCTTGGTTTAACTCTGCTTGTTCTCGTGCTGTCAATGATAGAGAGGCGGCTCACAAACGGTTCCGTAGCCATCCAACTGCTGAAACTCATGCCCTATATATTTCTGCCCGTAATCATGCCAAATCTATTCTCCAACTTACTAAAACTCTTTCATCAATAGAAAATGTCAAAGTCTTTCCAATTCTAACTCCTCTCGAGATTTCTGGCATCTAGCCAATAATATCTCTAACAACTTTACTTCTTCGTCTTTCCCTCCTTTACTTCATCCAGATGGCTCTACAGCTGTCTCTTCTTTTCTAAAGCTGAACTCTTCGCTCAAACCTTTGCTACCAACTCAACTTTGGATGATTCTGGGCATATTCCTCCTACTCCTCCACCCTCTGACTACTTCATCCCTAAAATTAAAATTCTTTATAAAGACGTTTTCCTGGCCCTCTCTGGCCTTGATTCTCGGAAGGCTTACGGTCCGGATGGAGTCCCTCCTGTTGTTCTCAAAACTGTGCTTCCGAACTCGCTCACTGCCTGGTCAAACTCTTTCATCTGTGTCTCTCTACTTCTATTTATCCTTCTTGCTGGAAGTTTGCTCACATTCAACCTGTCCCTAAAAAGGTGACCACTCCAATCCTTCTAACTACCGCCCTATAGCTTTGATTTCCTGCCTTTCTAAAGCCTTTGAGTCTATCCTTAATAGGAAGATAATGAGGCATCTATCAGCTCACAACCTTCTCTCTGATTGCCAGTATGGTTTCCGTAAAGGCAGATCTACTGGTGATCTTCTTACTTTCCTAACTGAATCTTGGTCATCCTCTTTAGGGACTTCGGTGAAACCTTTGCTGTCGGCCTTGACATATCGAAAGCCTTCGATAGAGTCTGGCACAAATCTTTAATTTCTAAACTACCCTCCTACGGATTCTATCCTTCTCTCTGTACCTTCATCTCCAGTTTCCTTTCCGATCGTTCTATTGCTGCTGTAGTAGACGGTCACTGTTCTTCCCTAAAACTATCAACAGTGGTGTTCCACAGGGTTCTGTCCTATCACCCACTCTCTTTCTATTATTCATCAATGATCTCCTAAATCTGACTCAATGCCCTATCCACTCCTATGCTGATGATACCACCCTGCATTATTCAACAGCGTTCAACAGACGCCCAACCCAACAACAATTAAATGACTCAAGGCGAGATGCTATAGGACGCCTAACTTCTGATCTTTCACTTGTTTCTGATTGGGGCAGAGAAAACCTGGTTTTGTTCAATGCCTCAAAAACTCAATTTCTACAACTATCTACTCGACATAACCTTCCAGACAACTATCCTCTCTTCTTCAATAACACTCAACTTCCCTCTCCTCTACATTAAACACACTCGGTCTATCCTTCACTAAAAATCTAAACTGGAAATTTCACATCTCTACTCTTGCTAAATCAGCTTCCAAGAAGTTAGGTGTCCTATGGCGTCTTCGTCCATTTTTCTCCCTCCCAGCTGCTTGCTCTGTACAAGGGCCTTATCCGCCCGTGTATGGAGTATGGCTCTCATGTCTGGGGGATCCACACACAGCTTTACTAAACAAGGTGGAATCTAAAGCTTTTCGTCTTATCAACTCTTCTCCTCTAACTGACTGTCTTGATTCTTTAAGTCACCGCCGCAATGTTGCATCTTTATCTGTCTTCTACCGCTGTTTTCATGCTGTCTGCTCTTCTGAACTTGCTAACTGCATGCCTTCCCCTCCTGCGGCCTCGCTGCACAAGACTCTCTACTTCTTCTCATCCCTATTCTGTCCATCTTCCTAATGCAAGAGTTAACCAGTATCTTCACTCCTTCATTCCCTACACTGGTAAACTCTGGAACTCTCTACCTGTGTCTGTATTTCCACCTGCCTATGACTTAAACTCTTTCAAAAGAGGAGTGTCAAGACACCTCTTACGTTAACTGGACCCTCCTTTTAGATTTTTTTGTTTTTTCTCTTTCTACTTTCCTCTTAACAGGGCCTGGCAACCAGCGGGATTTTTTTTTTCCAACACTTTGTTTGCCCTTGGCCAGTGCCCTTGTAATGTAAAAAAAAAAAAAAAAAAAAAAAAAAAAAGCTTTCTACAGCATCACTCGTCTCTACAATGACAACCTTACTCCCTTCACAGATTTTTGCTTCCTCACTCCTCTCAACACTGAAAAGAGAAAGAGGAAATAAGTTGTTTTGACAGTGATATGGGGAGTAGGAGGAAATAAAAGGATGAAGATAAGAAGAAAGAGGTGGATAGTTGTAACAGTGACATGGGGAGGAGGAAGAGGAAATAGAAGTAAGACAGACAGACGAATAAGATTGACTGTTTCAACAGTGATGTGGGGAAGAAGGAAATGGAATGAAGATAGGAAGAGAAAATAGGTAGATAGTGTCAACACTGAAGTGGAGAGGAAATAGGAAGAAGAAGATAGAAAAAGGAAATAGATATACAGTTAAAAAAGAGAAGGAAGGAGACTACTACTAATTATGATTATACTACAATTACTTCTCTTCCTCCTCCTCCTCCTCCTCCTCCTAACCGTTACCTTCCGTCCACCCACCTGAATTGAATTTCTCTGTAACTGAAAACCGAACCTAACTTAACCTAAGCTGTCATTATTTACCTGCCCAGGCCCCGCTGCTCACCTGGACACACCTTGGTGGCGGCAGAGGTGAAAAAAGGAAGCGACAAACATTTCCGATAAACAAAAACTGGGATATAAGAAACTAGTGGCGTGGAAGACTTGTTCTGTAGAGAGAGAGACTAGGACACGCAAGTTGTCTTTTCCACATAAGAAAGTACTAACAGTAAAGACAATGACGGTGGAGCGAGTTAGTAATGTCACACAGCGTAGTGAAGACTGGAGAGCAATGATGGTGAACTGTTATCATGGCTTCGCCACTCCATCCATGAAGTTTGTTCAGAGCAGAACTGCAGCTCATCAAGATTTTTTTTTTTCGACAATAGTCAGAAGAAAACAGCACAGCAACTGTTTGCATGACAGGGCGAGTGTGGCCCGGCGGAGTGTGCGGGCATCTCGCTCCACGCCCAGTGCTGCTCGGGGAGGAGGAGGCGTCCAGCGCTTCCTTCACCCTCCCCAAGAAGTATATGATGGCGGGGAGCGGGGAGTCTTCATCTCTGCCCGGGTGGCCGAGGTGGCCCTGGGGTGCTGGGGTGCTGGGAGGACGCCACATCCCCGTCACGCCGCGCTGCGTGGCGAACGGGGTGGCGTTTTCAGGAGGGAGGTGGCATTGGTCGCTTACCTGCAGGTGCCAACGTGCACCACTGCAGGGTGCCGGGCTGTGGCCTTCTTCAGGTCCGGGGGAGGTGAGGTGAGGGTACCTGAGGGTGTCCGCTCCATGCCCAGTGCTACTGGGGGAGGAGGAGGAGGCGCGTGCCGCTTCCTTCACTTTCCCTTGGAAGCACATCGATGCGGGGAGCAGAACCCTCAGCCCTGCCCCGGTGGCCGAGGTGGCCCTGGGGTGCTGGAGTGCTGGGGTGCTGAGAGGACGCCAGATCCACGTCGGGGTGGCGTCTTAAGGAGGGAAGTGGCGTTGGCCGCTCACCTGCAGGTGCCGACGTGCACCACTGCAGGACGCCGGGCTGTGACCTGCTTCAGTTCCGGGGCAGGACCTGAGGGAGGCCAGCAGGAGGGGGAAGGGGGAAATCACGGTCCTGCCCTCCCTGGCGTGGCGTCTGGCTGCTGGTGGCGCCCAGGGTGAAGGGTTATTCTCTTTACTTTGGCGGTGACCACCCAGCCACCCACGCCGCCACGCCAGGGAGGGCAGGGCCGCCTTCCCTGTGCCCAGCCATGGCGGCTGACACACCCACACCCTCTTCTCTATATTCCCGCACCATCACCGCCTCTCCGCCCCTGCAGGACCTGAGGAAGGCCAGCAGGGCCTCGTAGACCTGCTCAGCAGTGGCAGGCGTCTGGCTGCTGGTGGCGCCGACCACACCTCCAGCCACGACGCCACGCCAGGGAGAGCAGGACCGTCTTCCCTGTGGCCCGGCAATGGCGGCCACACGACACACCAACACCCTCTCTGTACTCCCGCACCACCACCACACTCCCGGCCTCTCCGCCCCTGGTGCGCCACACCGCCTCTGTCTGCTGACTGCTGTGCCTCTTTCTGCTGACTACAGTCCCCTCGCCGCCCGACGTATGGAACACTACCTAGGTAAGCCACAAAGGAAAGCCACAAAGAAAAGCCACAAAGATAAGCCACAAAGCATGACAACCTCCACACACTCCACACACTCAACACTCCTAATGTTTGCTTTTTCCCTCTTTTCAGGTTAAGATATACTTATATTACTCTCTCTCTCTCTCTCTCTCTCTCTCTCTCTCTCTCTCTCTCTCTCTCTCTCTCTCTCTCTCTCTCTCTCTCTCTCTCTCTCTCTCTCTCTCTCTCTCTCTCTCTCTCTCTCTCTCTCTCTCTCTCTCTCTCTCTCTCTCGAGGTATTTATTTACCTATATGGCTGATGTTTCCTCCACACTGCTCACTTTGGTCCAACGTTCACTGATCTCAAACTATTGGGAATTTTGAGCTTGATTTTGGATATGATGCTGGAATAGGCGTAATACACATGCTGTGGGAGTTTCATTAAGCTAGATAGAACCAATACTGTGGCCTCAACAACTCGGTGACACCCGGTGACATCATTGAAGAGATAAGTAACCATTCTTGTCACCACTCCTCTCATCACCATAACTGTCCCTCAGTGTGGCAGCATCACTTATATATATATATATATATATATATATATATATATATATATATATATATATATATATATATATATATATATATATATATATATATATATATATATATATATATATATATATATATATATATATATATATATATATATATATATATATATATATATATATATATATATATATATATATATATATATATATATATATATATATATATATATATATATATATATATATATATATATATATATATATATATATATATATATATATATATATATATATATATATATATATATATATATATATATATATATATATATATATATATATATATATATATATATATATATATATATATATATATATATATATATATATATATATATATATATATATATATATATATATATATATATATATATATATATATATATATATATATATATATATATATATATATATATATATATATATATATATATATATATATATATATATATATATATATATATATATATATATATATATATATATATATATATATATATATATATATATATATATATATATATATATATATATATATATATATATATATATATATATATATATATATATATATATATATATATATATATATATATATATATATATATATATATATATATATATATATATATATATATATATATATATATATATATATATGTCATATACACACACATTACACATACATATATATATATATATATATATATATATATATATATATATATATATATATATATATATACATATACATACATATATATATATACATATATATTCATATATATATATATATATATATATATATGTATATATATATACAACACATATAGGGATATATATATATATATATATATACCAATATATACCTCCCTCCCTCCCTCCTGTTGTGTTGTCCTTACTTACCGTGTCACCGGGGTGAATAGGATGTTTCGCTTGGTGTTCTGCATATATATTTGACCGTGTCACTTGGAATAGGATGTTTCGCTTGGTGTTCTGCATATATATTTGACATACTTGGAAAGAGCAGGCAAAACTGCATAGTATATATATATATATATATATATATATATATATATATATATATATATATATATATATATATATATATATATATATAATTTCAACATGATAAAGAGTAGTCAGATATGAAACAGAGAACCTAGGCTAGTTGTGGTTGAAGTATCTCTTTGCATTTCTTATTGAATGATTCAATTTATTGAATGAGAATTATTAAAAGTGCAAACTTTCCTGTGCACTAATAGTATCATGTTTTATCATGTTTCTTATTTACAGTGGCATCATCCCACCTCTTGAAGATGAAACTCAGAGCACCAGTGTTCATGAAGAACCTGTATCATCACAAACATATGAGAATGAAAACCAGAATTATGCTAGAGGTTCTGATGATAACAGTGAAGAAAATCATGGTCTGCTGAATGAAGACAGACAAGAGGATAACACAAACCAACAAATTCCTGTCAAGGAAAGAAATCTTAAGAAAAGACCTCGAACAAGTGAAGAGAGGTTGATCGCCAAGAGGCAAAAACACCCACTCCTTTCGCCTTGTGCTGAAAATTGCAGGAAAAAATGCAGAACTCTAATCTCAGGAGAGGAAAGATACAAAATCCATGATGAATTTTGGAATATGCATCATGACACACAAAAGCAATGGTTACTCGGTAGGATTCGTAAAATGCCTGTCCAAAGAAAAAGACCATCAACATTGGCAAGGTCAGAAAAGACGTGTTCTCTTGAATATACCTTTCTTAATAGCTCCGCAAATGAGATAACGGTTTGCCAGACATTCTTTACTCAAACTCTTGGTTATAGCAGTAATAGGATCATTGTGGAACTCCTGAAGAATTCAGGAGAGTCTGTTGGGGGAATGAACAAAGTAAGTCTGACAAAAGAGGCCGACATATCCCTGCAAATAAGAAAGATCACTCTGTTATTTTGAATCATATTGAAAAGTATAACCCACAAGTTTCTCATTACAGGAGGGAACATGCCCCAAACAGGAGATATATTACCTCAGAAACAAACTTGAAAAACATGTTTGAAGACTTCAAGTCACACAACCCTGACTATAAATGCACATACAGTACATACTATACAGTATTTAAAAAAGAAAACATTGGATTTGGTGAGCCTAAGGAAGACATGTGCGATGTATGTGCTGTGTACAAAAACCTAAATGAGGATGAAATTACAGATAGTGTATCCAGTTCACACACAAATCACATTGCTAAGGTGCGAGAAGCTCGGAATGCCTACAACGAAGACAAAACAAAAGAATGGAGCTCAACGAGCAGAGTTTATGCTGTGGATCTACAGAAAGTTCTATTGTTGCCAATGATTAGCGGCCTGAAGAGTTGTATATTCACTCCTCGCCTTGTTGTTTTCAATGAAACTTTTGCCAGCATTAAGGAAAAGGAATTGAATGAAGGGAAAGTTTCTACAGCAAAAGATAAACATTATGCAGTACTTTGGGATGAGTCAACAGCAGGAAGAAATAAAGAACATGTAACTAATGCATATCTGTCTCTTATCAAGAAAGAAAGAGATGCAAATGACTTTGTATTCTGGACGATAATTGTGCTGCCCAGAACAAAAACTGGAGCCTGTATATTGCTATGGCAGCTCTAGTTAATTCTGATAATGGAGTCAACAGTATAAATTTTAAGTATTTAACTGCAGGCCATACATTCATGGCCGCTGATGGTATCCATGGCCATATTGAAAAGTCCCTCAAGAGACAAGGAAATGTATATGACTATGAGGATCTGAAAATGGTAATTCAAAACTCTGTCAAGCGACTGGAAACCCTTGATATTAACAAGAAAGATTTCTTTTTCAAAATTCCAACAATCAACAGACAGAGAAAAACAAGGGCACACGATGAACGAGATATTCCGTATTTAGAAACTCTTGTAGACGTCAAGTTTGAGAAAGGGGTGACAGGGTTTCATTACAAAACAACTTTCAGCACGGATTACCAATTTTGTAACTTCATCAAGAAGACTGTAAAACTATCAAGCGAACTCCTTAAGACTCCCCTGGATAATTGTCCCAGAGGTTTATCTTCAGAGAAGAAGAAAAACATCGTTGAGAAGCTTGTATGCAAAATGCCCCAGACAAGACGAGAATTCTGGATAAATATGCCCGAAAACTCTAAGAGTGAAGATTTGCTGAAAATGCATGGATTCTAAGATAGGATTACATTGTTATTCGTTAGATTCAAAACTTTGGATATGAAAACTGCATTTTGATTTTCAACAAAGGTTTCGCAATTGTTTTTTCTATTATTATTACAATAATTTTCAGTATTATTTCCTTGTGATTTTTAAAACATTTCTTTTCTAAGATGCAGTCAGTAGCTGCTCTTGAGAAAAAATCTTTCTAGATTACTTATTCACTTAAGAAAAACCTGTAAATCTACAGTTTAATACAGTTTTGTATAAGAGTTATTACTTAAAAAAAATATTTCTTTTTATTTAAGGAATAATCAAGTAATTACAAGAATTTTGTATTGAGTGAGAAAATATTGATTTATGTTCAATTATTAATAAAAAAATCTTTACCTTTTGCTAATTGTTTTTTCTACCTATCCAAGATCCTATATATTTTAATTCATGTATTGAATTTCATGAATTAAATATGTAAAAAATGCATTTTGCTTAATCATATAATAATATCGGTAGCCAACGTTTTCAAGGCAGAACGCATTAAGTTCACGGTTTTCAAAGCATAACGCATTATGTCCACACTATATTAAAGTTAGTCAGACTTAAACAAAAAAAACTTACTATTTGTTACACATTAAGTGAAATTTAATGCTATAAAACAACACTACAAAGGTCAATTTATATATTGACCAAATTGCAGTGTTCAGATGGAATTATCAAAAGAGTAATGACTAATCAAATCTTTATCATCAATTTTCTCAAAACCAAGCAAGATTTTCTTTCGAGTTAATAATGAATGCGTTTTGCCTTTTGAGGGCAGAACCTGTCTCGCGGACCTCTCTTGCTACCTAATGCTTCACTGGTCAGTAGGGCCCCATACTCACCGTTGTTCAGCCACTCACACACATTAGGGCACACTTCTATAACACAATGGCGAATGCCTTGCATTTCTCACGTGCCAGAATTAGCAAGTGTACAAGTACGCAGGCAGTAAGAGTAGCGTTATAGTTGAGTTAGTGTGTATTTGATAACACAGCAGGTACAAGATAGAAATTTCGGTCTGTATGGAGTGTTCGTGATAACTCGGATGGATTTCCTCTGCAGTAGTAAGAAAAATGGAAAATATAACAAAGTTTAAGAAAATACAATGTTATAGCAATTAGATACTGCAAAATTTGAAAACTGCTTCTCGGCGAGCTCTATCACTGATAAAAATTTCACGTGCTTACCATTAATGGTATGGAAATGAGAGCCCGATAAAGGGTAATCGCAGAAATACAAGTTAGAGGTAATAGAAGGTCGAGGTGATGGTGGTAGTGGTGGTGATAGTGCTCCAGGTAGCAGGAAAAGGAGTAGGAAGGAGAGAATAGTGGAAGAGAGAGTAGAGGACAGTTATTCTAAGAAGTAATGGCAGAAACAATAGTCTAAAAGTGATTAGAGGGAGGAGGAGGAGGAGGAGGAGGAGGAGGAGGAGGAGGAGGTTGAAGAGAGAAGAGGGAGAGGAGATTATTGGAGGAGATAATATAACTTATATACTATTTAAAAAGCAATTGGAGGAGGTGATAGAGGAGAAAAAAGAGGAAGAGGAGGAGCTGGAGGTGATGGAGGTGGTGATAATGGATGAAGAAATATTGGAATGGAGGAGAAAGAGAGGGACTGGTGATGGTGATGGTGATAGTGATGGTAGTAAAGGGGACGCATTGATCACCACGTCACCACATTACAGTCATTACCATCAGTACAACTCACCACGCATCACTTCACCATAACTACAAGTTTTCTACAAGTTTCCCTCTCGTATCAACTTTCCCTGGCCTTCTCGTCCCTTCAAGGCGTGCACCACACTTCATCACACATCACCTCACCACCGCATCACTTCATCACACTCCTCTCTCTCTCTCTCTCTCTCTCTCTCTCTCTCTCTCTCTCTCTCTCTCTCTCTTCTTAACTTCTTTAACGCAATTATAAATCTACTCTTAAAACCTAGAACTTGGACACTTGCTAATTCTGGCACGTGAGAAATACAGAACATTCTCCATTGCATTTAGAGAAGTCTGCCCAAAGTTGTGAGTGGCTGAACAACTGTGAGTATGGCGCGCTATTGACGAGTGGGATATAAGGGAACAAGACAGTTCTCCGGTCGTCGGACGGTCCAGAATTACCCTACTACACACACACACACACACACACACACACACACACACACACACACACAATTTCATGCCATCATCCAACCAACAAATCCACTACTAACTACAACAAATAATCATTTTTTTTTATTATTTTGCTAACGGTAAGCACCACCACTACCACCACCACCACCTATATGTAGGACACGAGGAACGGAAGCAGGGCGGAAGGGAGGAAATTACGGAGAGAAAGAAAGGGAGGTTGAAGTACACACACAAGGGAACTGAAGAGAGTGAGTGACTGGCAGACTTTGTGAATGTGCAAATAATAAACGGTTTTTTTTTTCATAAAGAGACAAAGGACTTCCTTCACTTCCACTTGTGAAAAACTTGTGAAATCCTTTAGTTAGGGGAAAAACACTTAAGATGTGTACTACTTATATTAATAGTCGACATCCACACTTTGGTGGGTGTTACCTGTTAATTCTCAGTCCTTTGCCTCCTATTTATTCTCTGCCTGTCCTGCCAGGCATGACCTCCTCATGATAAAAAGGTTTGCTGTTTACACATGTACAAAGTCTGCCACCCTTCAGTGGAATGAATCAATAATAAAAACAACAGCGACAATAATTCCTTCTCTGCTCCTTCTCTCTCTCTCTCTCTCTCTCTCTCTCTCTCTCTCTCTCTCTCTCTCTCTCTCTCTCTCTCTACCAGGGATTTTCAACCTTTTTCTCGTTAAGGACCCTTGAGTTACGTAGTATATAACCATCTATCCGAACTCCCAGTAATCGACATCCAACAGAATGTTAATTTAGTGACTGACACTAACTAAATCAGTAAGCAATGGTACTGCAAAGGATATTATTATCAGACCAGCCATCCAAGTACCTGTGGAAACCTTTTGAGAACCACTGCGGGTTTCCAAACCACAGGTTGAGAACCATTGCCCTTCTACCTTCCTCCCTACTCCTCCAGCCCTCTCACCCCCTTAACTCAGTGGTCACTATTGTTTCCTATGCACTAATCACAGTCCCGTCTTGCATATCTTCCTTCCTGAAGCAGTGCACGTGGTTACAGCACAAACAATTCCTTCCCTGAGTTATCTATCACACCACCACCACCACCACCACCACAGTCCACTGAAGGGGTCGCTCACGTCCACATTCAGATTCATTTTGTTCCATAAATGGCTATTCCATACATTATTGACAGTTCCTTATTAACCATACATATATGTGTTTGCAGTTTAGAGAAGAAGAAAAAAAGAATAGTAATTAAAATCTTTATAGAATCTGTTTATACAGACAAAGGCGTAGTAGCTACTACAGCATTATTAGTACAGAGGAGTGGTTAAATGTTTCTGTTGAGTCGGCTCTATGTAAATGTCTGCTGGTCAAACATTGAGAGGAATAGAAAATATTAAAGAAAAAAATGAGAATACCAAATGGAGGCAGTGGACACCTGCTGAAATGGTAATACTAATAATACCAATACCAATAGAGGTACAAAAAAAAAAAAAACACGGTATAAATTTTGTTCAGTACAAGTCAGCGACTTTGTTATCAATGTCCAAACAGCAAACATATTACTCATGAGGAGGCCATGCCTGGCAGGGCTGGCAGAGAATAGGAGGCAAAGGAATGAGAATCAGCAGGTGTCACCACCAAAGTGTGGATGTCGAGCATAATAGATATTAGTAGTACATGTAAAGCGTCCCCTAGCTAAAGGTTTTCACAAGCTTTACACAAGCGGAAGTCCTTTGCCTCCTAATGAAAAGATTTGTTGTTTGCACACATACAAAGTCTGCCACCCTTCAGTGTACAGCTTCATTTTACTCTACCCATTAACGGGCTCTCATTTCCATACCATTAATGGTAGGCAAGTGAAATATTGTTAGCTATAGATAAACAAAATACAATACGTTATAATAATGTAAATTAAGTAATATCTGTTAGATAATGCAAAATTTCAACGCTGTTAAGTTACTAAGGTACATAAGCCTCACTCGTCTGCGAAATTACTAATGATAACAGTATCCAAGTATCCAATGAAAAAAGGTGGCACAATATTATTTTATTTAATTACCTAGCATTACAGACTGGAATGGCAGCAATACACGCAACTGACTGACACTTGGACAAGAATCTGACGAGTGGCCAACAGGTCCCCTTCTCCCGTATCTGTCGTGATTTTTTTTATTTTATAATTTTTTTTAATAATACATAGCATTACACACCAATAAAATCATTAATATCGCGTAATTAATTTAGCATTGTTTTTACAAAATGCGTATGTCAAGCATCTGGGGTACTGACGTCACGTGGTAAAAAAAAAAAAAGTACATGACGCAAAGCAAAATTCATACTGAAAATTCATACTGAAAAGAGTCACATGGCGCTAAATTTGAAGCTAAATGAAAAAAAAAGCGCTAAAAAAGCACTAAGGCGCTAAGTGGAAAAATTCGGCGCTAAATAACTTGAAAAAGCACTAGATTTAGCGCCAAAAGCGCTAAGTTGGCAACACTGGGTCAGTAGCGCGCCATACGCACCGATGTTCAACCACTAACACAAATTAGGCACACTTCTCTAACACAATGGCGAATGCCTTGCATTTCTCACGTGTCAGAATTAGCAAGTGTCCAAGTACGCAGGCTGTAAGAGTAGCGTTATAGTTATGTAGGTGAGTATTTGATAACACAGCAGGTACAAACAAGATAGAAGAGAGTCATTACGATGTTATTGTATTCTGTTATTAATTTTGTGTATGTTTTGGCTAAATTGAAAGTAAGCATGTCGTTAGGAACACTCGGCAAGCTCTATCGCTGATGAAGATTTCACATGCCTACCATTAATGGCAGTTTGGGCTCAGTCAGCGTTGGACCAAAGTAAGCAGTGTAAAGACTCACCACACATCACTTCATCAGCTCATCACATCTCAAGTTTTCTCGAATGTCCCTCTCGTCTCACCTTTCCCTGGCCTTCTCACCCCTTCAAGCTATCACCACAATTCATCACACATCACCTCACCACAGCATCACCGCATTATTTCATCAATCCCTCCCTCCCCCTACCATCTCTCTCTCTCTCTCTCTCTCTCTCTCTCTCTCTCTCTCTCTCTCTCTCTCTCTCTCTCTCAGTGTGTGTGTGTGTTTCTCCACTGACAATCATTTAGTCACTCATAAAAAAAAAAGTAGAAGACAATGTACCTTAGTAACTTAACAGCGTTGAAATTTTGCATTATCCAACAGATATTACTTAATTAACATTATTATAACGTATTGCTTTTTGTTTATTTATATTCTATAGCTAATAATATTTCACTTGCCTACCATTAATGGTATGGAAATGAGAGCCCGTTAATGGGTAGAGTAAAATGAAGTTGTACATTGAAGGGTGGCAGACTTTGTATGTGTGCAAACAACAAATCTTTTCATTAGGAGGCAAAGGACTTCCGCTTGTGTAAAGCTTGTGAAAACCTTTAGCTAGGGGACGCTTTACATGTACTACTAATATCTATTATGCTCGACATCCACACTTTGGTGGTGACACCTGCTGATTCTCATTCCTTTGCCTCCTATTCTCTGCCAGCCCTGCCAGGCATGGCCTCCTCATGAGTAATATGTTTGCTGTTTGGACATTGATAACAAAGTCGCTGACTTGTACTGAACAAAATTTATACCGTGTTTTTTTTTTTTTTTTTTGTACCTGTATTGGTATTGGTATTATTAGTATTACCATTTCAGCAGGTGTCCACTGCCTCCTTTTGGTATTCTCATTTTTTTCTTTAATATTTTCTATTCCTCTCAATGTTTGACCAGCAGACATTTACATAGAGCCGACTCAACAGAAACATTTAACCACTCCTCTGTACTAATAATGCTGTAGTAGTTACTACGCCTTTGTCTGTATAAACAGATTCTATAAAGATTTTAATTACTATTCTTTTTTTCTTCTTCTCTAAACTGCAAACACATATATGTATGGTTAATAAGGAACTGTCAATAATGTATGGAATAGCCATTTATGGAACAAAATGAATCTGAATGTGGACGTGAGCGACCCCTTCAGTGGACTGTGGTGGTGGTGGTGGTGGTGGTGTGATAGATAACTCAGGGAAGGAATTGTTTGTGCTGTAACCACGTGCACTGCTTCAGGAAGGAAGATATGCAAGACGGGACTGTGATTAGTGCATAGGAAACAATAGTGACCACTGAGTTAAGGGGGTGAGAGGGCTGGAGGAGTAGGGAGGAAGGTAGAAGGGCAATGGTTCTCAACCTGTGGTTTGGAAACCCGCAGTGGTTCTCAAAAAGGTTTCCACGGGTACTTGGATGGCTGGTCTGATAATAATATCCTTTGCAGTACCATTGCTTACTGATTTAGTTAGTGTCAGTCACTAAATTAACATTCTGTTGGATGTCGATTACTGGGAGTTCGGATAGATGGTTATATACTACGTAACTCAAGGGTCCTTAACGAGAAAAAGGTTGAAAATCCCTGGTAGAGAGAGAGAGAGAGAGAGAGAGAGAGAGAGAGAGAGAGAGAGAGAGAGAGAGAGAGAGAGAGAGAGAGAGGAGGTTGAAGGAGCAGAGAAGGAATTATTGTCGCTGTTGTTTTTATTATTGATTCATTCCACTGAAGGGTGGCAGACTTTGTACATGTGTAAACAGCAAACCTTTTTATCATGAGGAGGTCATGCCTGGCAGGACAGGCAGAGAATAAATAGGAGGCAAAGGACTGAGAATTAACAGGTAACACCCACCAAAGTGTGGATGTCGACTATTAATATAAGTAGTACACATTTTAAGTGTTTCTCCCCTAACTAAAGGATTTCACAAGTTTTTCACAAGTGGAAGTGAAGGAAGTCCTTTGTCTCTTTATGAAAAAAAACCCGTTTATTATTTGCACATTCACAAAGTCTGCCAGTCACTCACTCTCTTCAGTTCCCTTGTGTGTGTACTTCAACCTCTCTACTTTCTTTCTCTCCGTAATTTCCTCCCTTCCTCCCTGCTTCCTCGTGTCCTATATATATATATATATATATATATATATATATATATATATATATATATATATATATATATATATATATATATATATATATATATATATATATATATATAGGTGGTGGTGGTGGTAGTGGTGGAGCAAAAAAATAAAAGAAAAAAAATGATTATTTGTTGTAGTAAGTAATGGATTTGTTTGTTGGTTGGATGATGCGATGAAATTACGTGTTTGTGTATGTATGTGTGTGTATGTATGTATGTATGTATGTAGTAGGGGTAAGTAATTTTGGACCGTCCGACGACGACCGGACTGGACTCACTCACTGCCTTGTTGTTCCCTTATGTCTCACTCGTCAATAGCGTGCCATACTCCCCGTTGTTCAGCCGGTCACACTCATCAGGGCACACGTCTCTAACACAAAGGCGAATGCCTTGCATTTCTCACGTGCCAGAATTAGCAAGTGTCCAAGTATGCAGGCAGTAAGAGTAGCGTTATAGTTGAGTTAGTGTGCATTTGATAACATAGCAGGTACAAGCTAGAAATTTCGGTCTGTATGGAGTGTTCGTGATAACTGGTATGGATTTCCTCTGCAGTAGTAAGAAAAAGGGAAAATGTTATAAAGTTTAAGAAAATACAATGTTATAGCAATTAGATCAGTGGTTCCCGAACTGGGGGAAATTTCCCCTTGGGGAGAAATTTGAAGCTACCAGGAGGGAAATAATTACACTACCTACTAACTAAAAAAATCTCAGTCAAATCAAAAGTCCTTTTTAATTGTTTCTAACCGCTCTCTATGGCTATGTTTAGCTGTTACTAACTGCTCTCTATCCACTTTACTCTGTAACTATATACAAGTTTATCAGTACATAGTCTCTGTGTTTTAACTGCTCTTTCTCTCATACACATGAAGGGGGAAATCTGAATGGTTGAACTGGGTGCAGGGGGAAATGACAGAAAAAAGTTTGGGAACGACTGAATTAGATACTGCAAAATTTGAAAACTGCTTCTCGGCGAGCTCTATCACTGATAAAAATTTCACGTGCCTACCATTAATGGTATGGAAATGAGAGCCCGATAAAGGGTAATCGCAGAAATACAAATTAGAGGTAATAGAAGGTCGAGGTGATGGTGGTGATGGTAATGGTAGTGCTGCAGGGAGCAGGAAAAGAAGGAGGAAGGAGAGAATAGTGGAAGGGAGAGTAGAGGACAGGTATTCTAAGAAGTAATGGCAGAAACAATAGTCTAAAAGTGATTAGAGGAGGAGGAGGAGGAGGAGGAGTGGTTGAAGAGAGAGAGAAGAGGAAGAGGAGACAATTAGAGGAAATAATATAACTTACATACTATTTAAAAAGCAATTGGAAAAGGAGAAGGAGGTGATAGAGGAGAAAAGAGAGGAAAAGGAGGAGCAGGAGGTGGTGATGGTGGATGAAGAAATATTGGAATGGAGGAGAAAGCACACTTGAAGAGCATTAGGAAGCGCTGTTCAGCTTCCGCCCATTAGTGGCGCTGGCAATTTTATTTATAGTGGTACCCATATTAAGGCCCATATCACCACCCAAGCTCATCGTGAGTGTAACCACCTAGAACCTGGGTATCATGGTGACATGTAGGTAACTTTAAAGCACTCAACAAATGGCAAAGTGTTTTAAGGCTGTACGTGGTGGGATTCGAACCTTCGCGGGGACGTCTGCCCGATCCCACGCTCACCACCTTATCCGCTGCGCCACCGCCTCGCTAATACTGATAGTGATGGTGGTAAAGAGGACGCATTGATCACCACGTCACCACATTACAGTCACTATCACGAGGACAGCATCAGTACAACTCACCACGCATCACTTCACCACACTTCCAAGTTTTCTCAAGTTTCCCTCTCGTCTCAACTTTCCCTGGCCTTCTCGTCCCTTCAAGGCGTGCACCACACTTCATCACACATCACCTCACCACCGCATCACTTCATCCCACCTCTCTCTCTCTCTCTCTCTCTCTCTCTCTCTCTCTCTGTTCTGCAGCTCTGCAACATCTACTCGGCTCTCTCTCTCTCTCTCTCTCTCTCTCTCTCTCTCTCTCTCTCTCTCTCTCTCTCTCTCTCTCTCTCTCTCTCTCTCTCTCTCTCTCTCTCAATATCAGATAAACGTTGCATAAATTATGGCGTTCCTCAAGGCTCTATTTTAGGCCCGGTCTTATTTTCTATATATGTGAACGATCTTTCCATAACAATAAAGGACTGTAAGCTTGTACAATACGCTGATGACACCCAATTTCTTTATGGTGACACAATCAACAACCTTGGAGATCTTATTGCACGAACTGAGGAAACACTAAAAAATGTAAAAGAATACTTTGCTGGGAATGGTTTACTGTTAAATTCTAAGAAAACCCAATGTACTTTTATCGGTAATAGGCAACTGTTGTCACGTATTCCCCCAAACACTTTTATTAATTTTAACGATGAATGTATTAAACCTTGTTCATATGTCAAAAACTTAGGTATCTATATTGATAAACATATGTTATTTGATGTCCACATTGAGGAGTTAGGTAAGAAAATAATGGGTACACTAATATTTATTAACCGTGTAAGTGCAAATTTCGACAAAAATACTAGATTAATTATAGTGCAGTCTTTGGTGATCAGTTTAATAAATTACTGCATTGGAATATGGGGCTCTACAAATAAAACTCTTCTCTTTAAAGTTCAAAAATTACTAAATTTTGCAGCCAAGGTCGTTGTCGGTGGATTAAGGAAGTATGATCACGTGTCTCCAACATTAAAAGAATTAAAATGGTTTACCGTAAATGATATGCATGTATTTGATAAATGTACAACTGTTTATAAAGCCACTACTGGAAAGTATCCTAATTGGTATCTACAATTTCCCACAGTAAAGAATAATTCATCAGTAATAACAAGACGACTAGAACAATTATATGTTCCACGAGTAAATACAGACTCTGGTGGTAGAGCTATTTTAGTTCATGGGCCAACGTTATGGAATAATCTTCCTAAAATTGTTACTAACTCTGGTACCTTGCCCACTTTTAAATCTAACCTAAGAAAACTACTTTTAAAAGATCTGTAATTAGTTTTTAACTCTTTATTAATATTTTATCATTGATTTTATGTTTTAGACAATGTTTTATCACAGCTATATTATATTATACTCTGTATTTGTTCTTTTGATAATGTCTGTAACAGAATAACCAGGTTTCATGGAAATTAATAAATTTGATTTGATTTGATTTAACTCTCTCTCTCTCTCTCTCTCTCTCTCTCTCTCTCTCTCTCTCTCTCTCTCTTGATTTAAACTTAATGCACATAACATACATATTTACACATAAGTATGTTTACAGTTGGAGCTGAGTTCGTGAGCTAAGAGCGTACACTGGCATGTGACGCTCATTTTAAAGCTGCTCCCGGGGACGGCATTGTGAGCGAGGGAGTCATAACACTGTCACTGTCAGCTGCGCACCTCCCTCGCCACTAATCAGCACTGTCATGTCAGGCACACGCACATCCCACGTCACTGTGTTTCACTGTCACTGTCAGGTGGATGGCTCTCTCTCTCTCTCTCTCTCTCTCTCTCTCTCTCTCTCTCTCTCTCTCTCTCTCTCTCTCTCTCTCTCTCTCTCTCTCTCTCTCTCTCTCTCTCTCTTCATAGCTTCCCTCGGCCTTCTCGTGCCTCCAAAGTGCATTAGGTATCAGTGTTGGTCTCTTCTCAATGGAAGAGGCAATGGTAAAGAACTTAGAGGCAATTTTCTTCTCCCTGAAGATGTTTTGGCGCTACCAACACCCTACACCCTACAGAGAGGGAAGCAGTTCTTGGAGAGTGGCAGCTATCTCATCGAACGTTGATTTGTCAGCCTTTTTGTTGCAGTATAATTAATTGACGTGCTCTTTTGCCCTCTCCAATTCCAAAATATTCTCTTAAGTTTGGACACCACATTTTCAAACCTTTCTGCGTGACGTCACATCGCAAATCGACTGAACATTGCTTTGTTGTGACTGGTTGCTAGGCATCGATATTGAGTCGGAAAGTCTACCGACTTTGCAGTTTCAGTCGGAAATTGACACTTTTGAACCTGCCTTTTTAACTCCGTTTTAAATATACTATTAAAACCTGTGAACTTGGACACTTGCTAATTCTGGCACGTGAGAAATACAGGACATTCACCATTGAGTTTAGAGAAGTCTGCCCAAAGATGTGAGTGGTTGAACAACGGTGAGTATGGCGCGCTACTGACCACTGAAGCATTAGGTAGCATTGAGAGGAGTTTAGTCCGGTCCATACAGGTTAGTTAGTTATTATTATAGTTTTTTTTACCCTCCTAGTTAGTAGTTTTAGTGGTGGTGGTGTTTGTTGTTCCTTCCTTATCTTGTTGTCACCGCGGTGAATCGGGTGTTTTCGCTTGGTGACCCGCAAATATACTTAGCATAATTGCAAAGAGCAAGCAGGCAAAACTGCACAGAGCAGGCAAAACTGCATAGTATGTATGTATGTATATATATATATATATATATATATATATATATATATATATATATATATATATATATATATATATATATATATATATATATATATATATATATATATATATATATATATATATATATGTGATGCTGCCACTCTGAGGGACATTTATGGTGAAGACAGGAGAGGTGACAAAAATGGTTTGTTTACTTATTTATCTCTTCACTGGTGTCACCGGGTGTCACCGATTTGTTGAGGCCACAGCTCAAAATTCCCAATAACTTGGGCTCAGTGAGCGTTGGACCAACCAAAGTCAGCGAGCGGTGTGTGTGAAAACCACTTCAGTACCATGACGCGTTTTGATATTCATTTTCCTTACTATTTAGTTATTTAATACAGCCCAAGAAACTTATGTTGGGATAGAAATAGTAAAAAGACTTTGGCCATTCATTAATTAATCTTTTGACCTCCATAGACCCTACCTATTGCACGCAAAATCGTCTATTCACACCCAAAACCATGGTAAAAATGGGTCTGGGTCTCGGTATCGAAGAGGTGAAGAGAATCATTATCACTTTACTGAATTCTTTTTTTGTGTGTGTTGGCTAAATTGAAAGTAAGCATACACTTAGAAAGCTGTCGGCAAGCTCTATCGCTGATAAAAATTTCACGTAATGGTATGGAAATGAGAGCCCGATAAAGGGTAGAGTAAAATTAAGCCGTCTGAAAACAAGTACTTACACTGTATGAAGGGTGGCAGGCAGACTTTGTACATGTGCAAACAGCAAACCTTTTTTTCATGAGGAGGCAAAGGACTTCCACCAAATCTCACTCTAGGCACAGGTGAGCACTTTTCCTCACCACTGGGACGGGAAATGAAAAGGTGAGCAAATTGTGTTCCCAGACCGAGGGGGGCGCGCACAAAAAAAAAAAAAAAAAAAGAAGTCCATGGTTCCTTCCCATAGGTTAGGAAATAAATAAAGCTCACTCACCATCGACAGTAAGTAAACGCTTAGGTTACGTTAGGTTAGGTTAGGTCTTAGGTCGTGTTTTCAGACGTCTTAGTTTTACCCTACTCATTATCGGGCTTTCATTTCCATACCATTATTAATGGTAGACATGTGAAACTTTTATCAGCGATAGAGTTTGCCGAGAGCTTTGTAACGCTATGCTTACTTTCAATTTAGCCAAAAGACACACAAAATAACAAAAATATAGAAAAGTAAATTATAAAGATTCTCTGAAGGGCGTTTCCACACTGCTGCTTACTTTGGTCCAACGCCCCATGCAGAGCCCAAACTATTGGGAATTTTGAGCTGACTTTTGGATATGATGCTGGAATAGGCGTAATACACATTATGTGGGGGTTTCATTATGCTGCGTCCAAAACTGTGGCCTCAATAACTCGGTGACACCCGGTGACACCAGTGAAGAGATAAGATGTAAAATAAGTAAGTAACCAACCACTCTTGTCACCGCTCCCTGTCATCACCATAACTGTCCCTCAGAGTGGCAACATCGCTTATACTATGTAGTTTTGCCTCCTCTTTCCAACTATTAAGTATATTTGCGCGTCACCAAGCGAAACAAACACCCGATTCACCGAGTTGACAACACACCAGGGTAAGTAAATAAAGTAAGTAAATAAAACTAACGAACTAACTAACCCTGTCCGGCCCGGTCTAAATAAACTCCTCTCATGCTACCTAATGCTTCAATGGTCAGTAGAGCGCCATACTCACCGTTGTTCAACCACTCTCACACATGAGGCCACACTCTCTATGAGTAACACAATGGCGAATGCCTTGCATTTCTCACGTGCCAGAATTAGAAAGTGTCCAAGTACGCAGGCTGTAAGAGTAGCATTATAGTTGAGTTAGTGTGTATTTGATAACACAGCAGGTACAAGATAGAAATTACGGTCTGTGGTGTGCTCGTGATAACTCGTGATGGTGATATTGATAGTGAATGAAGAGTTATTGGAAGGGAGGAGAAAGAGAGGTGCTGGTGATGGTGATGGTTGTAAAGGGGACGCATTGATCACCACAAATCACCACATCACAAGTCACTACCACGAGAACAGCATCACTACAACTCACCACAAATCACTTCATCACCTCACCACACCTCTCAAGTTTTCTCAAGTCTTCCTCTTTTCTCAACTTTCCCTGGCTTTCTTGTCCCTTCAAGGCATCACCACACTTCATCACACATCATCTCACTATGGCATCATTTCATCTCTCTCTCTCTCTCTCTCTCTCTCTCTCTCTCTCTCTCTCTCTCTCTCTCTCTCTCTCTCTAAGCTCAGAGCTTATAGATCGATCTTCGGGTACGACTGAGACCACAACACTCCACATACCGTGAAAGCGAGGCCATAAGTCATCGAGTTACATTCCGTTCCTGTTTACTGTTAGATGAACAGGGGCCACACATTAAGAGGCTTGCCCATTTATCTCGCCGCTTTCAGGGGCTCTAACCAGGGCCTTCTGGATTGTGAGCTAACGTGCTAACCACTACACTACTCGGTGTGTGTATAATTCACCACGGTCGTCTGCTGGTCACCCAGCCAGCCTTCCCCATTACGGAGCGAGCTCAGAGCTCATAGATCGATCTTTGGGTAGGACTGAGACCACAACACACACCACAAAAAAAACTCAGAATTAAGTACCGTAATAGTTGTCTTCACCAATCAACTATAAGGAAAGTTGATTCATCCATACACCGGGAAAGCGAGGTCACACACAACCTCTCCAGTTACATCCTGTACCTCCTTACGCTGAGTGAACAGACCCTACACAATAAGAGGCTTGCCCATTTGCCTCGCGCTCGCCCGGTACTCGAATCCAAGCATTTTCGGTTGTAAGCCGAGAGAGAGAGAGAGAGAGAGAGAGAGAGAGAGAGAGAGAGAGAGAGAGAGAGAGAGAGAGAGAGGACCTATGGAGGCATGCACTTCGGGAGTGGGAGAGGCTACGGCGACGACCTGGATTAACCCAACGATTAGTAACTTCTCTACCAGACCGCCTTCAAAGCGTTATTACTCACCAGGGAGGCTGGACTCAATATTGAATATAACAATTTTCTATCAAACAATTTCTTTAATTCATGCCTTTTACTATCAGTTATTATTATTATTATTATTATTATTATTATTATTATTATTATTATTAGTAGTAGTAGTAGTAGTAGTAGTAGCAGTAGCAGTAGCAGTAGTAGTAGTAGTAGCAGTAGCAGTAGCAGTAGCAGTAGTAGTAGTAGTAGCAGTAGTAGTAGTAGATTAGCAGCAGCAGATTAGTAGCAGCAGCAGATTAGCAGCAGCAGCAGCAGCAGCAGCAGCAGCAGCAGCAGCAGCAGCAGCAGCAGCAGCAGCAGCAGCAGCAGCAGCAGCAGCAGCAGCAGCAGCAGCAGCAGCAGCAGCAGCAGCAGCAGCAGCAGCAGCAGCAGCAGCAGCAGCAGCAGTAGCAGCAGCAGCAGCAGATCAGCAGCAGCAGCAGATCAGCAGCAGCAGCAGTAATGGATTAGCAGCAGCAGCAGCAGCAGCAACAGATCAGCAGCAGCAGCAGTGAAACAGCAAAGTAAGAGCAGCAGCAGCAGCAGCAGCAGTCAGCAACAGCAGTAGTAGCAGTGCCAGTAGCAGTGGTGGCAGTAGCAGTAGTAGTAGAAATAGTGGTAAAAGTAATAGTAGTAGTAGAAATAGTGGTAATAGTAGTAGTAGTAGTAGTAGTAGTAGCAGTCGTAGTTGTAGTAGCAGCAGCAGTAGTAGTAGTAGTAGTAGTAGCAGTCGTAGTTGTAGTAGCAGCAGTAGTAGTAGTAGTAGTAGTAGTAGTAGTAGTAGTAGTAGTAGTAGTAGTAGTACAGGAAGTAGTTTCAGTAAACTTATTGTTCTGCCTAATGTAATTTATATAGAAAATAAAAGTTTTAAGAACAAATAAGAAGAAAAAATACAAATAAGATGAACAGATAGATAGAGAGAGAGAGAGAGAGAGAGAGAGAGAGAGAGAGAGAGAGAGAGAGAGAGAGAGAGAGAGAGAGAAATTACTACACTAATTATTGATGAAAATTGATAATAAAACAATTATAATAATCGTAATTATGATAATAATGTCATGAAGCACTAAAATCATATAATAATATTCATAATAATAATGATAATAATGTGTGTGTGTGTGTGTGTGTGTGTGTGTCTGTGTCTGTGTCTGTGTCTGTGTCTGTGTCTGTGTGTGTGAGAGAGAGAGAGAGAGAGAGAGAGAGAGAGAGAGAGAGAGAGAGAGAGAGAGAGAGAGAGAGAGAAATTTAATCCATTGAGGTGACGACCTGATAAGCTTCTTCCTTAGGTCAAAAGGCGGAAGACTCAAAGTCGTAAAAAGTGTGAAATATTTTGTTAATCCTTTCTGCTTCCATCACTACAACTGCTACCACCACCACCACCACCATCTTGAAGTCTTTGACATTTGTAAACTCTACTATACAACCAATATATGAATCAATATATGAATATATGAATATATATGAATATCATATTGATTTCAATAGTAAAATATCAATGCTGAAAAGGAAATATTAAATCTCTCTCTCTCTCTCTCTCTCTCTCTCTCTCTCTCTCTCTCTCTCTCTCTCTCTCTCTCTCTCTCTCTCTCTCTCTCTCTCTCTCTATATATAGAAAGATATATATATATATATATATATATATATATATATATATATATATATATATATATATATATATATATATATATATATATATATATATATATATATATATATATATATATATATATATATATATATATATATATGAAGGAGGAGGAGGAGGAGGAGGAGGAGGAGGAGGAGGAAGATCAGAGAGATTGCTATGCTACATTTGCTACGTGAATTGAGAAAATGAAATAAAAATAAAGATCAGACACACACACACACACACACACACACACACACACACACACACACACACACACACACACACACACACACACACACAATGGGATGGTGGTCGGGGGAGATGGGTCAAGTGGGTGGAGCTTTAAGGCTTAGTTTTTGAGGGAGTTTAACCAATCCAAGGGAACCTGGAGCCTTCACCTGGTGATGATCTGCCAGGTATTGCTACTGGAAAATATATGGGCTAAGATTGGCAAGGAATTTACTGATCGCATCTGTACCTGCTGTGTTATCAAATACACACTAACTCAACTATAACGCTACTCTTACAGCCTGCGTACTTGGACACTTGCTAATTCTGGCACGTGAGAAATGCAAGGCATTCGCCATTGTCTTAGAGAAGTGTGCCCTAATTTGTGTGAGTGGCTGAAGAACGGCGAGTATGGCGCGCTACTGATTAGTGAAGCATTAGGTAGCAAGAGAGGAGTTTAGACCGGACCGGACAGGTCAGTTTTACCCTGCCTGGTGTTTGTTTGCTTGTTGTTGTTCATTTTTTACATTGTCACCTCGGTGAATCGAGTGTTTTTCGCTTGGTGACGCGCAAATATACTTAGCGTAGCTGGAAAGGGCAGGCAAAACTGCATACTCTGAGGGACAGTTATGGTGATGAGAGGGGCGGTGACAAGAGTGGTTACTTACTTATTTATCTCTTCACTGGTGTCACCGAGTTGTTGAGGCCACAGTTTTGGTCGCAACATAATGAAACTCCCACAGCATGTGTATTACGCCTATTCCAGCATCATATCCAAAAGTCAGCTAAAATTTTTCCAATAGTTTGGGCTCAGTGAGCGTTGCACAAAAGTGAGCAGTGTGGAAACACACACTTAAGTGAGTCATTATATCATTATAAAGTTACTGTATTATGTTATTTTGTGTGTATTTTGGCTATATTGAAAGTAAGGATACCGTTAGAAAGCTCTCGGCAAACTCTATCGCTGATAAAAATTTCACGTATCTACCATTAATGGTATGGAAATAAGAGCCCGATAATGAGTAGGGTAAAACTAAGACGTCTGAAAACATGACCTAAGAAGCGTTTACTGTCGGTGATGAGTGAGCTTTACTTACCATGGGAGCCGCGGACTTCACTTTCGTTAGGCGCCACCCTCGCTCGGTCTGGGAACACAATTTGCTCACCTTTTCATTTCCCGTCCCAGTGGTGAGGAAAAGTAATCACCCGTGCCTAGAGTGAGATTTGGTGGAAATCCTTTGCCTCCTCATGAAAGAAAGGTTTGCTGTTTGCACATATACAAAGTCTGCCGCCCTTCCGTGAACTTCTTTTCTGACAGCGTAATTTTATTCTACCCTTTATCGGGCTCTCATTTCCATACCACTAATACTAAGCACGTGAAATTTTTATCAGCGATAGAGCTTGCAGAGAGCTTTCTTTCTAACGGTATGCTTACTTTCAGTTCAGCCAAAACACACACAAAAAAATGCAGTAAAGTTATAATGATTCTCTTAACCCTTTTAATACCGAGACCCATTTTACCATGGTTTTGGGTGTGAATAAACGATTTTATGTGCTTTAGGAAGGGTCTTTGGAGGTCAAAAGATTAATGGCCAAAATCTTAAGTCTTTACTATTTCTATGTCAACACAAGTTTCTTAAGCTGTATAAAATCGCTATATAGTAACCACAATGAATATGAAAACGCGTCATGGTACTGAAGTTTATCGGTGTATTTTCACACTGCTCACTTTGAGTCCAACGCTCACTGACCCCAAACTATTGGGAATTTTGAGATGACTTTTGGATATGATGCTGGAATCGGCGTAATACACATGCTGTGGGAGTTTCATTAAGCTGGGACCAAAACTGTGGCCTCAACAACTCGGTGACACCTGGTGACACCAGTGAAAAGACCAGTAACCAACCATTCTTGTCACCACTCTGTCATCACCATAACTGTCCCTCCGAGTGGCAGCATCACTTATTCTATGCAGTTTTGCCTGTTTTTTCCAACTACGCAAGTATATTAATTTTGTGAGTCACCAACCGAAATACCTGATTCACTGAGGTGACAAAATAAGGGACAACAACACCAGGGGTAAAAAAAAACTAACATGTCTCGCGGGCCGGTCTAAACTCCTCTCAATTGGTACCTAAAGCTTCATTGGTCAGTAGCGCGCTATACTCCCCGTTGTTCAACCACTCACACACACACACACACACACACACACACACACACACACACACATTAGGGCACACTTTTCTAACACAATGGCGAATGCCTTGTATTTCTCACGAGCCAGAATTAGTAAGTGTCCAAGTACGCAGGCAGTAAGAGTAGCGTTATAGTTGAGTTAGTGTGTATCTGACAACACAGCAGGTACAAGCTAGAAATTACGGCCTGTGGAGTGCTCGTGATAACTCGTTTGACTTTCCTTTTTTCCCAATTGTAAGGACACGCAAGTTGTCTTTTCAACACATGAAGGTACTAACAGTAAAGACAATAACGGTGGAGCGAGTTAGTAATGTCACACAGCGTAGTGAAGACTGGAGAGCAATGATGGTGAACTGTTATCATGGCTTCGCCACTCCATCCATGAAGTTTGTTTAGAGCAGAACTGCAGCTCATCAAGATTTTTCTTTTCGAAAATAGTCAGAAGAAAACAGCACAGCAACTGTTTGCATGACTGGGCGAGTGTGGCCCGGCGGAGTGTGCGGGCATCTCGCTCCACGCCCAGTGCTGCTCGGGGAGGAGGAGGCGTCCAGCGCTTCCTTCACCCTCCCCAAGAAGCACATGGTGGCGGGGAGCGGGGAGTCTTCATCTCTGCCCTGGTGGCCGAGGTGGCCCTGGGGTGCTGGGGTGCTGGGAGGACGCCACATCCCCGTCACGCCGCGAACGGGGTGGTATCTTCAGGAGGGAGGTGGCGTTGGCCGCACACCTGCAGGTGCCAACGTGCACCACTGCAGGGCGCCGGGCTGTAGCCTTCTTCAGATCCGGGGGAGGCGAGGTGAGGGTACCTGAGAGAGACCCCGTAGAGTGTGTGGGTGTCCGCTCAACACCCAGTGCTGCTGGGGGAGGAGGAGAAGGCGCGTGTCGCTTCCTTCACCTTCCCCAGGAAGCAAATGGAGGTGGGCGGCAATGGCAATGGCGGCCACACGACACACCAACACCCTCTCTGTACTCCCGCACCACCACCACACTCCCGAGCTCTCCGCCCCTGGTGCGCCACACCGCTTCTGTCTGCTGACTGCTGTGCCTCTTTCTGCTGACTACTGTACCCTCGCCGCCCGGCGTATGGAACACTACCTAGGTAAGCCACAAAGGAAAGCCACAAAGATAAGCCACAAAGCATGACAAACTCCACACACTCAACACTCCTAATGTTTGCTTTTTCCCTCTTTTCAGGTTAAGATATACTTATATTAGTCTTCTCTCTCTCTCTCTCTCTCTCTCTCTCTCTCTCTCTCTCTCTCTCTCTCTCTCTGTGCTGATGAGTTTCCACACTGCTCACTTTGGTCCAACTCTCACTGATCTCAAACTGTTGGGAATTTTGAGCTGATTTTTGGATACGATGCTGGAATAGGCGTAAGTAATATTTACACACATGCTGTAGGAGATTCATTAAACTGGCACCAAAACTGGCCTCAACAACTCGGTGACACCAGTGAAGAGATAAGTAACCATTCTTGTCATAAGTATATTTGCGCGTTACCAAGCGAAATACCCGATTCACCGAGGTAGTAAATAAATAAAATAAGAGGGTAAAAACTAACTAACCTGTCCGGTCCGGACTAAACTCCTCTCATGATACCTAATGCTTCACTGGTCAGTAGCGCGCCATACTCACCTTTGTTCACACACACACACACACACACACACATTGATCACGTGCCAGAATTAGCAAGTGTCCAAGTACGCAGGCAGTAAGAGTAGCGTTATAATAGTTGAGTTAGTGTGCATTTGATAACACAGCAGTTACAAGCTAGAAATTACGGTCTGTGTGGTGTGTTCGTTATAACTCGTATGACTTTCCTGTTTTCCCAGTTGTAAGAGAAGAAGGAAAATATAACAAGAAACATAAGATGATGCAATATATTAAAGCTAGCAATTAGATGATGCAAAAATTTGAAAACTTTAGTTACTGCTCAAACATTTTCTTCTACTTGTTTTTAATGGGTGACTTCTGTAATTGTGTAACTAGAATTCCAGTGAAACATTTACTGTGCATTCATTCTCCATATGTTCAGTAGCAACGTATAAATACCCAAAATATCCCTAAAAGGTAATTGCAGAAATACTACTTAGTAGAGGTAATAGGAGGAGGCAGAGGAGGAGGTGGTTATGGTGGTGATGAGTGTGTTGGAGGAAGTGGGAAGAGGGAGTGGGGAGGAGAGGATAGTGGAAGAGAGAACACAGGAGAGAGGTTTTGGAAGAAGTAATGACAGAAACAATAGTCAAAAGGTGATTAGAATTGGAAAAGAAAGAGGAGGAAGGGGAGGAGTAGAATAAAGATGGAAATGAATCCATTAGGTGCCGCAACAGCTTCGGTCATATGTCACCGCTAGGGTTGACGGTTGAACACATCATCTCCCACCGGGCAATGAGGTTTGGCAAGGATTCGACCACGAGCCCCCTTAACCAACTCCGCCATCAATTCCTCTAAGGGGGGAAGGAGGAGGAGGAGGAGGAGGAGGAGAAGGAAGTGGCATGAATAGAGGGAAGAGGAAGAGAGGAGAATCGGAAGAAATGATATAACTTATATACTATTCAAAAAGCAATTGGAGAAGGAACAGAAGGAGGTGCAGGAGGAAAACGAGGAAGAAGGGGAGCAGGAGGTGATGGAGGTGGTGATGGTCGTGATGGTGAATAAAGATATATTTGATGGGACGTAGAAGAGAGGGGCTTGTGATGGTGGTAGTAAAGGAGACGCATTGATCACCACAAGTCACTACATTACAATCATTACCACGAGGACATCATTATTACAACTCACCACACATCACTTCACCACTTCATCACACCTCTCTCAAGTTATTTCAAGTCTTCCTCTCGTTTCAACTTTCTCTGGCCTTCTCGTCGCTTCAAGGCATCACCACCGTAACTCTCCAGCGACAAAATTATTTAAGTTGTCCATAAAGAACAAGTAGCAGAAAATGTTGAGCAGTAACAAAACAGTTTTCAAATTTTGCAGCATAAGATTGATTTTGTTACGATGTTATAGCATTGCATTTTGTTTTATTTATTTTTTGTTATTGTTTTTTTTCTCTTACTATTGGGAAAAGAGGAATGTCAAACGAGTTATCACGAGCACGTCACACAGACCGTAATTTCTAGCTTGTACATGTACCTGCTGTGTTATCAGATACACACTAACTCAACTATAACGCTACTCTTACAGCCAGTCTGCGTACTTGGACACTTGTTAATTCTGGCACGTGAGAAATGCAAGGCATTCGCTATTGCGTTAGAGAAGTGTGCCCTAATGTGTGTGTGTGTGTGTGTGTGTGTGTGTGTGTGTGTGTGTGTGTGAACAACGGTGAGTATGGCGCGCTAGTGGTCAGTGAAGCATTAGGTAGCAAGAGAGGTCCGCGAGACAGGTTAGTTTTTTTTAACTAACAACACCCTTCTCCTTCCTGGTTGGTTGGTGGTGGTGTTGTTACTTACTTATCTTGTCACCTCGGTGAATCGGATATTTCGCTTGGTGACGCGCAAATATACTCAGCGTAGTTGGAAAGAGCAGGCAAAACTGCATATTATATAAGTGATGTTGCCACTCTGAGGGACAGCCAGTTAGTTATTTATATATATATATGGTGATGGCAGGAGTAGTAGTGAGTGACAAGAATGGTTTCTCTCTTCACTGGTGTCACCGGGTGTCACCGAGTTATTGAGGCCACAGTTTTGGTCGCAGCTTAATGAAACTCCCACAACATGAGTATTATGCCTATTCTAGCATCATATCCAAAAAACAGATCATAATTATCAATAGTTTGGGCTCAGTGAGCGTTGAACCAAAGTGAGCAGTGTAAAAAAAAAAAAAACACACTGAAGAGTCATTATAAAACTTTATTGTATCTTTTTTAAATATTTTGTGTGTGTTTTGGCTAAATTGAAAGTAAACATACCGTTAGAAAGTTCAAGGTGAGCTCTATCGCTGATAAAAATTTCACGTGCCTTCCATTAACGGTACGGAAATGAGAGCCCGATCGATAAAGGATAATCGCAGAAATACTAGTTTGAGGTATTTATTTAATAGGAGAAGGTAGAGGTGGTGGTAGTAGTGCTGGAGGGAATAGGAAAAGGGAGTAAGTAGGAAGGAATAGTGGAAGGGAGAATAGAGGACAGAGATATAGTAAGAAAAAGTAATGACAGAAACAATAGTAAAAAAAAGTGATTAGGGGTGGAATGGCTGGAGGAAGAGGAGGAGGAGGAGGAGGAGGAGGAGGAGGAGGAAGTGGTTGAAGAGAGAAGAAAAGAGAGGTGAATCCGAGGAAATAATATAACATATATATACTATTTAAAAAGCAATTGGAGGAAGAGAAGGAGGAGGAGGCACAGGAGGTGATGGAAGTGCTAATGGTGATGATGGTGGGTGAAGAGATATTGGAAGGGAGGAGAAAGAGAGAGGCTGGTGATGTTGATGTTGGTTTTGGTAGTGGTGGTTGATCACCACAACAGTCACCACATCCACAGTCACTACCACGAGATCATCATCACTGCAACTCACTACACATCACTTCATCACTTCATCACACCTCTCTCAAGTTTTAACAGGGCTGGCCCTCTCGTCTCAACTTTCCCTGGCCTTATCCTCCATTGAAGGCATCACCATACCTCATCACACATCACCTCACCACCGCATCACACACACACACACACACACACACACACACACTCTCTCTCTCTCTCTCTCTCTCTCTCTCTCTCTCTCTCTCTCTCTCTCTTAACTTCGGCCTTCTTGTGCCTCCAAAGTGCATTAGGTATCAGTGTTGGTCTCTTCTCAATAAAGGAGGCAATGGTAATGAACTTAGAAGCAACTTCCTGCTCCCTGAAGATGCTTTTAGCCCTGCCAAATTGCTATGAAGAGATTCTGAATCTCGAAATACCTTTTTATTTAGTGTATCTTTAAAAGTATTTCCATCATCAAGTCTTTTTTATAAGATTTGAGTGTTGTTGATTTGCAAGATGGAAAACAAGAGAAGAAAGAGTCTGTTTTTGTCTAAGTGTTGTGACTTAAATGAGAGGATGGATAATTGTTGAAGCGAAAGGGAATACATTTTTGTTGCTGTTGTTTTTATTAATTTGTCACACTGACGGGCGGCAGCCTTTGTATATGTGCAAACAGCAAACCTATTTTATTCATGAGTTCACACGTGGAAGGGCAGGCAGAGAGAGCATAATAAATATATAGGAGGCAAAGGAATGAAAATTAGCAAGAGGCACCCACCGAAATGTTGATGTCGAGTAATAAATAAATATTAGTAGTTTTTCACAAGTGAAGTCCTTTCTTTGCCTCCTCATGAAAAAAAAAAAAGTTTGCTGTTTTGCACACACACACACACACACACACACACACACACACACACACACACACACACACACACACACACACACAAAGTTCCCCCCCACCCTTCTTCCTTCAGTGTACTTTTTTTTATATTCAACATTTCTCCTTCCTTTCCTTCTTTCCGTTCTGTTTCCTCCTCTCCTCTTGGTGGTGGTGCTTATCGTGAGTGAAAAAGAAAAGGAAAAGTGAAGAAGATTTCTTGTACTATATATGAAAGTAAGTAAGTATATAGTATATATATATATATATATATATATATATATATATATATATATATATATATATATATATATATATATATATATATATATATATATATATATATATATATATAGTGTTTGTTTTTTTGGTGAGTTCTGTGTGTAGTAAGTAGGGGAGGGAATTCTGACAAGACTCGCTGACGGACTAACTTGTTCACTTATGCTTCAATCGTCAATAGCACGCCATACTCACCGTTGTTCAGCCACTCACACATATTGGGGCAGACTTCTCTAAACTCATCGGCTAATGTCTCGGCCTAGAACTATGTATTGCACACTTAAAAGACGCACACCTTCCATTTTCCACGTGCCAGAATTAGTAAGTGTCCAGGTGTATCTATCCCCTCTGTATCTTTGTCTGTGTCTTCTATCCTTTGATTTCATACCTTAAGTCCATCCGTCCTCTTTCATTGTAATTTAGTCACTCTACTATTAAAACTTTACTTCTCCTTTCCTATGCACAATTCTCTTCCTAGCGTTTCTATCCCTTGCATCTTTCCCCCATGCCTTCGTTTCCTTGCTTTGTCATCCCAAGTCCGTATCCTTCCTCCTTGTTTTCCTTTGACTATAATTTAACTACTCCTTTGTACTAATAACTTTACTCTTAGTTTATTATGCACGAGTCTCCTTACATCCTTCCATCCCTTGCTTTCCTTTCCTTACTTTTCCGCCCCATGTCCTTCCCTCCTCCTAGTCTTCCTCTTCACTATAATTTAACCACTCTTCTGTACTACTAATAACTTTACTTCTTTCCTATGCACGAGTCTCTTCCTTGCATCTTTCCCTGTGCTTTTCATCCCTGTGCGTTCCTTTCCTTGCTTTTCCACCCTTCGTCCATCCCTCCTCCTTGTCTTCCCCTTCACTATAATTTAACCACTCTTCTGTACTACTAATAATTTTACTTCTTTCCTATGCACGAGTCTCTTCCTTGTTTCTTTCCCTGTGCCTTCGATCTGTTGACTTTTCTACCCATAAGTCCATCCCTTCTCTTTGTCCTCCTCTCGATCTTAATTTCTTTTCCAGGTTCCTTAAATCAGTTCCTGGTCTTACTTCCTTTACATTTTATCTTCTTATCTCTTCCGCAATGCATGATGTGCTGATAATGAGAAAAAGATGACGATGGGAAGTGAAATAAATGCATTGTTTTGCGTTGTCTCATTAAGGGAGCAAGCTGGCGTCGATCCTTCATCATTGCATCTGATTAATGGCTGTGTCCTTTCGCTCCCCAGGGCTAATTAGGAGCTCAAAAATCCTTCCTTGCCTCTCGCCCAGATCTAATAAGAAAGGCGCATTCTTCTCGCTTTCTCTAATATTCCTTGTGTCCTTCTGTCTTTCCGGGATGGTGTTCTTTTTTTCTCTTTTATTTCCTCTCTCTGGTTGTCTGTTTGTCTGTCTGTCTGTCTGTCTGTCTGTCTGTCTGTCTGTCTGTCTGTCTGTCTGTCTGTCTGTCTGTCTGTCTGTCTGTCTGTCTGTCTGTCTGTCTGTCTGTCTCTCTCTCTCTCTCTCTCTCTCTCTCTCTCTCTCTCTCTCTCTCTCAAATAAGTGAAAAACCCTCTTTCTCTACACACACACACACACACACACACACACACACACACACACACACACACACACACACACACACACACACACACACACAGAGAGAGAGAGAGAGAGAGAGAGAGAGAGAGAGAGAGAGAGAGAGAGAGAGAGAGAGAGAGTAAATTTCACTAAGAGCAATATCTATCAACACTCGTACTTATAACACACACACACACACACACACACACACACACACACACACACACACACACACACAACCCTCTACGCTTCCAAATACGAGGAAGAGAGAGAGATAGAAAAAGAAAATAACGCAACTCAAGAAAAAAAAAAAAAACAGAAAAATACCCAAATGAGTAAACAGAAGCGGAAGTAACAGTTACGCTTTCTTTCCTTCTTTTTTTTTTCTGGATACGAAACCACAAATGAAGCAGGCGTATCCGGATCCACATACCGAGAAGCCGTATGAAGCATTGAACCCCGTGCTGTGTCTGGTCGCGTGTTTCGAGGAGGAGGAGGAAGAGGAGGAGGAGGAGGAAGAGTAGAACGGCAACGAGGCGGAGGAGAGAGAGAGAGAGAGGTTGACGAAGAAGACGTGGTGAAGAAAGAAGATATAGAAATGAACAAGAAGAAGGAAAAAGAAGTTACAAAGATGAAATGTGAAGAGAACGAGAAGGAGAAGGAGGAGGAGGAAGAAAAGGAGGACGACGACAACGACAAGAAGAAGAAAGAGAGAGAGAGAGAGAGAGGGAGAGGAGTTGACGAAGAAGAGATGATGAAGAAAGAAGATATAAAAGTGAACGAGGAGGAGGAAAAGGTGAGAAATAAAGAGAACAGTGGTGTGTGTGACTGTGTATGAATGATGAGTGTGACTGATGTGATGGGAGACATGAGAGAAGCGATGAGTAAATACGTGAAGGTGTAAATAAGTGAGGGAGTGAGCGAGTGAGCGAGTGAGTGTGGCTGCGTAAGGTGTTTAGTACAGTGCTGAGTAAGGGATGAGTGAGTGGATGTGTGTACAGGTGTGCTGCTGTGGTCGTAAGGGTGTCAGAAATAGGTCAGAGGAAGCCAAATATGTGCTACGTGTTACATTGGATTACAGCTGAAGAGGGAGAAAGGGAGAGAGAGGGAGAGAGGGAGATAGGGAGAGGGAGGTAGACAGGGAGAAGTGTGTGTGTGTGTGTGTGTGTGTGTGTGTAGGGAGAAGGCAGACAAGGAATGGTGGATAGGAAGGGAAGAATAAAAGAGGGAGGTGTAAGGCAGAGAGATAGGTAGATAGAGAAGATAGATAAGCAGTAATCACATGCGTCACTTGAGGGAAGAAAAAACATGGCTTGGAAAAACGCAAACGCGCGCACACACACACACACACACACACACACACACACACACACACACACACACACACACACACATCTACTGCATTTATTTTTTTGTTATTTAGATTTTTATACCAGACACTTCTAACATTTTTTTTTTTTCATAGTGCTTGTTAGGTTACTTTAGGTTACGTTACGTTAAGTTACGTTAAGTTACGTTAAGCACTTTTTAACAAACAAATCTTTTACCTTTTCCTTCTTTTTCCTTTTTTTTTTTTTATCACCTTTTCCTTCGTTAGGTTACGTTTGGTTAGGTTAGACTTGCAACTTGGCATTCGTGGATATCTTTCTTCAATACTAGTTATGTCATGTTAGGTAAGGTTAGGTTAGATTTCCTCAACATTTCTCCTCACTGGTAGTTAGTTTAGGTTAGGTTAGACGTGCGTATTTCTCCTTTGTTATCTATGTTAGGGTTAGTTAAGTTATATTTCCATGCCAAGATATTTGTGGACATTTCTTCTCGGTCTAACTTCACAAATAACGTTTCAGTGTACAGATGCAATATTTGTTTGAGATTCACATTTTAAAACGCTCACCAAAAACAAAATTCTTTACTGTTATAACTTATTTTTCAGCCTTACTTCTGTTTTTCCTGATCATTCCCTCAAACGCGCCTCTGAACGCTCAATAGTCTCACGCACACAGCAATGATACATGCTCTGGACTCGCATCTTGGACAAACTCTTCTTCAGTAACTCAATTTAGAAGGCAAGTGTTCAAATTCACCACAGTACTTGAGATATTCGCGGTTCACCCTAGTGTAAACCCAGCGGTGAATTATTATCCATCTGGCATAATCCTCTGTTATCCTCTCGTTCCCTTACACCCAAGGCTCGTATTCTGAAACACCTCTACGCTGTACCTCCATTATTTCAAGAGGCTCAAGCTGTTGTTACGATGGTTTTTAAGGGTGTTTGCACGGTTCAAGTGACAGATTAACAAAAATTCCCTATTATCAACAAAAGAAACACATGTGAAATCCCTGTTATTCATCTCTGTGGTCCGTGAAAACTGTCGAGGTGAGGAAGTGATGTGTTGTTGCATCCGAGCCGAAGTACTGTGCCGTCCCCTGCCAGACCCCTCCGTTTGGGAAGCATAGAGGGCTCCACCGCCGCCTTCTCTACAGCCAGGCACACCACGCCTCCCACTGCCTCTGCTATGGTAATGCGTCCTTGACTGAAACAAATGAAGGCATTAATATTGCTAATTAGTAGGGAATTGCATGCTCCGCTGGTGTGGGGTGAGCGTCTGTTCTGACTACACTGGAACTGCGCGGCGCCTGGGAGTCTGGCTACACTGTCATCACCCTCTTCTTAGCGTCGTGTTTATTGGACGTTTATGAGTTAGTAACAATCACAGCGACCGTTTTCCGCCGCATGGTGCTTCTGTTACATATTGTTGTCCTGTCGTAAAGAGGACGCGACCTTTTCCTCCTCTTTTATTATTATTATTATTTTTTTTTTTCATACTCGGACCCTTTCTATCCATTTTCATTATTGCCGTTTTAGAATTCCAGCGTCGCCTTGTTGTTCGCGGTCAGTGAGGGTTTACTTGGATTAATTTTGGTCTGTGTTTTGCCTTCATTGTTTTCTAGCTGGTCTTTGGACGTTAGCGGGCAAGTGTAGGTCCTTCCTTACTCGTTTTTCATGTTCCTATTCGGAAACACTTTGTCCTCTTAGCACGACTGACACTTAGTTCTCTTACCACGACTGTTTTCAAAGGCCACAAAGATGATTGGGAGCGTTTTCAAGACTTCTCCTCCTCGTGATGCTGCAGAAACCTTGTTAATATGCCACTATAATCGTAAAAACAATCTTAAAAATCCTTGTGACTTCAACTTCAGCCTTTTGAAAGTAGTAGAGATGCGTTAAAGTGTTTCAAGATATAAGTTTCGGTGCAGTAAAGATATTATACTACATGTTTTCAGTGGATTTCAAGAGTGTTAGAGATTAAATGTTGCTGTTTTTCTATTTAGTGTCTCAGGGATCAAGTGTATGTATAATCATCCAAACTCGTATTGAATTTAATGAAAGTATTTTGTATATTTCTTGTGTTTTCAGTCGATTTCAAGAATATTAGAGGTTAAATGTTGCTGTTTTTTTATTTAGTGTCTCAGGGGTCAAGTGTGTTTTCCTTACTCGTATTGGATTTAGTGAAGGTTTTTGTATATTCATTGTGTTTTCAGTGGATTTCGAGTGTTAGAGGTTTAGATGTTACTCTTTTCATTTAGTGTCTTAGAGGTCAAGAGTTTGGTATTCTCCTTACTCGTATTGAATTTAGTGAAGGTTTTTGTATATTCCTTGTGTTTTTAGTGGATTTCAAGAATGTTAGAGATTAAATGTTGCTGTTTTTTCTATTTAGTGTCTCAGGGGTCAAGTGTACGTATTACTGTGTTTTCCTTACTCGTATTGAATTTAATGAAGGTTTTTGTATATTTCTTGTGTTTTAGTGAATTTCAAGAATGTTACCGATTAAAAATTACTACTTTCATTTTTAGTGCCTAGAATCAGATGCAGTTCTATTTTCCCTTTACCCATATTGAATTTGTGGAAGATTCTGTATATACATTGAAATTCCAGTGGGTCTCAAGAATGCCTTGGGTTTAGAAGTTAATATTACTCGTTTTCTCTGTCGTTTCTCAATTTCGCACGTCATTTTGATAACTTTTTACTTCTTTAGTACTGGGACACATTTTTACCTTGAGATTTGTGTACGATTAGACCATTATATTGACATTAGGAAGGGTATATTGAGGTCAGAAGATTAACCCTTTCAGTACTGAGACACATTTTTACCTTGAGATTTTTTACGATTAGACCATTTCATTGATATCAAAAAGAGTCTATGGATGTTAGAAGATTAATAGCCAGAGTCGTCACTAGCTCAATCCCCCACATGAGTTTCTGAAGCTGTACAAAATCACCAAATAGTAAGCAGGATGAATATGAAAACGCGTCATGGCACTCAAGGGGTTAATAATCTGTAGTGGAAGTTATATATTATGTGTGATTTCATGATTATCAGTAATTTACAAAGGATTCTACATGGCCAGTCTGAGTAAAAGCATACTTGAGGGTACAATGCATCACCTTTGTAAGTTTCTAGTGCTTTATTGTCCTCACGAGAACCAGAAGTATTTATGAGAACCGTATTCTGAAACACTCCCTCACTACATTCAAGACGGGCAGAGTCATGTAACCCTGGTATTTATGAGTATTTTTCATGGTTTCAGTAACAGATTAACAAGATTTATTACATTATTACCAAAAGAAACTAATAGAAATCCACGTAGTTTTTTTTTTCTTTTGGCCCTTGAAGAGAGTCATGGTGAGAGAGCAAAGTGTTTTAGAATTCCACCTTGTCATCAACTTTACTTTTTTATGGTATAGAAAATAAATGAAACTGTAAGAAGCCATCAGAGCTACACTTGGCAGTTCCTTTATAAAGTATGTCTACCTATTTCCATTTGTCATCCTCGTCCATAAAATTGTCTAATCTTTTCAAGCAGATTAACAAAGGAAGAAGTACATGGATGGAATAGAAAGAGCAAGGAGATGGAGGAAGAGCTGCATATACAAATGGCAAGAAATACAGGTGTGTGGCTAATCCATGCTGGCCAGCGTCTGCAGGGCACCGCACGTAGGTAAGGTAACAGATTATTAAGATTATGACACTTATCAGAAGAAACTCATGAAAAACCAAGTAGTTATATTTGTAGCCTTTGACCCCTTCAGTACCAAGACACGTTTTCATATTCATTCTAGTTACTATTAGGTGATTTCATACAGCTTCAGGGGCATTAAAATAGTGAAGACTCTGGAACATTTATCTTCTGACCTCCATAAACCCTTCCTAATGTCAATAAAATCGTTTAATCATACTCAAAACTCAGAGAAATGCGTCCCAATATCGAAGGGGTTAAAGATAGTCGTGGTGAGAGAACAAAGTGTTTTAGAGTAAGGGTCTGAATGCTGCACAGTCGTCAGGAAACATTGACAGGGCGAAGTGATTGGTGTGTGTGTGTGTGTGTGTGTGTGTGTGTGTGTGTGTTGCGGTGGGCTGTGCTGTGCTGTGCTGTGTTGCGGTGGGCTGGGATGGGCTGTGATGGGCTGAGCTGTGTTGGCTTGGCTGATGGCGGGGTCGTGTACCATACATGAATAAATTAACAGGGAAGAGGGCGGGTTTTGGCCCAATTTCACGGGAACCCCAAATCTTGCAGCCTCAGTAAGCGAGCGAGGGATGGACGAGATGCGAGACTGAAGTTAAATAAAGGAAGGAAGCGCCACACACACCACACACACACACACACACACACACACACACACACACACACACACACACACACACACACACAAACACAAACACACACAAGACGTTTATGCAAATTATTCCATCTCCACACCGCCATTACTCACCTTAGCCAGCGCAAGTATGTGGAAATTGGTATTAAAAGTCAGGCAAGAATGACAATATTACCGCAGCCTGGGACAAAACACGCCTGTCACCTGATAACACACACGCTGCCTTCACACACGAAGCCTTTTGATATTTGCCACAAGTTCTCTCGATGTCGCCCCCCTGTGTTTTGTCTGTATCGCTGGAGGGGCCTGTTATAACCTCCCCAGCACCTCCCTGCCCCTTCCTAGAGCCTTCCAGTTCCTTCTAGCCCTTCCCTAGCGTCTCCCAGCCCCTGCCAAGCTCCCCAACCCTCCCCCTGTCATTATGTAGGGCTGTAGTAACGTTCGATTATCTCAGCCAGGCGCAAAATTAGAATTCCTATCGGGTTTGGAGGATGTAAAGAAAGAGAGAGAGAGAGAGAGAGAGAGAGAGAGAGAGAGAGAGAGAGAGAGAGAGAGAGAGAGAGAGAGAGAGAGAGAGAATATAATTTTTTCTTACTCTACCAGCGTCCATGTGTGTGTGTGTGTGTGTGTGTGTGTGTGTGTGTGTGTGTGTGTGTGTGTGTGTGTGTGTGT